>NW_009210721.1:32186-41661 GCF_000690835.1 Fulmarus glacialis
GGGGGGGCGGAAATAGTAAAAAAAAAATCACCCTCTTAGAGAACAAAAAGAAGGGAACAACATACTTTGCAACACAGAACTTCAAGTAAACTTTGCAACACAGAACTTCAAGTAAATTAAGTAAAAGTCAGTGGTGCTCTGGGCTCTACCACTTGCCTGGTAAAAATTCTCTACCATGCATAAAGCTGTTTCAGGATGCAGATTTATCTTTCAACATAAAGACCTAGCAAATATGTCAAACAAAATATTTTTTTCTAATCAGGTGGGCTACCCAGAGCCATATTTTTAGTGCTGTGACACAAGCCTGTCTCCATTTAGAACTTTCCTTTCAGACCTTTTAAAAGATCATCCCCAAAGCAGTCTGCTAAACAGACCCAAGTTTCTTTAGCCTCTCATTCAGAAGGCCAGCCAGTGTTTCGAATTCATCTCCTTTACCTGCAGAAGCAGCTTGTAAATTTGTCCTTGCAATTCTCTTATCTCTTTCTCAACACTGCTCGTTTCTTTACTTTTTGCAGCAAAGACATCTTCATTCAGAGGGCTTCTGGAGAGAGCCAACAAAATTTCACTATTAATTTTAATTTGCTGAAGAAAAGGCAGCTATAAACAGAGTTACAACAGACTCTTTTTTTAATTATCATTATTTTATTTTGACTGTTTCGCTGAATCAACACAAAAGGATGTTATCTGTTCCACAGCAGCTCTGCTAGGGTAGTGGGGCAGTGCTACGAGAGCAGTGCTTCATGTGAAGCCCCAGGGAAGTCAGTACACCAGCGTAGTGACGTGAGTTAAGGTTGACAAGCATCTACCCCTCTGCCTCCTTCACCCAGAAGACAAATTCACACCCCATAAAATCTTGAATAAAAGACCACTTTGAAAAGTCAAAAGGCCATCCCAAAAAGCCATTTCATAGAAGAGAAACCAGGTAAGAGGAAGGCAGCCAGTCATTCATATTTCCCAATCTCTTGGAAACTAAGGAAAAACATCTGAAAAATTAACTTGCACATTCAAGACTAATTGCATTTTTAAAAGAGGTTACCTTGGTAAATATTTAGATTCTGTATCAAGTGAATGTTGCCAAAGAAAACAAGCCAGAAGGTGATTTTGGTTACATGTCTGTCAATTAATGTTTTTTTTTTGTGAGACAATCATGAATGAATGTCAACTAATTATTTGTTACAAGTGATATACTTTTCACGCTGCTTTTTAGCTTTTACTCTGCTTGTCTAAAACTGGTATTTTGATTTAGACATAACCGTTGTCACAGTATTTGGACATCAACCATGTGGAAAAACATATGCTAAAAAAAAGTTGGCTTCGCCTTTTACTTCAAAGTAATTTAATTATTTTCATACTAAATAAACAAGACTAATGCTGTTCCAAAGGAATGTGTTGCAAGACAGATGCTAGGCAGTTGTCACAGACTGCAGGAGCAACTTCATGTCTCTAATTCAGTACTGAGACTGTTTTGTTTTGCAGAGTATTCAATGAAAAGCATTTTAATAGATCAATTCTACAACTGACTTACGTCCGGACTTTGTGTCGGCCAATGATGAACACTACTTTCCTGCTCCAAGGATTCACAAAACTGGACCAGCTGGTATCCAGTATGACATAATCCCCATTTTGAGTACAAAATCTAATAGGTAAATGTTCAAAAGGGGGTTGGCCAGCAAATTTCAGGACTGAAAAAAACCAATCAAGAAACAAGGTTTAGTTTACATTATGACACAGTAGTGCAAGTGCAAACACTAATGACTGGCGTCCTTTAAAACTTTGGGTTTGAATTTGCTTTGATCTGAAACTGGTTGCTTTAATTCATGAATTTATTTATTTTTGTCTAGACTGCAGATTAGTCACATGTCAAGCAATATGATAATGCAAGAATGTTAGAACCAGTAGAAATCCCTCTTAAAGCAACTGTACTTACTCTTCCGGTGAACAGTAATCATCAAAGGACGATCTTCTGGGTGCAAATACATCAGTATGGATGTTCCAATTAAATCTTGAGGTAAGTAACCCAACAAAGGCACTGCTCTGAAACCCGAACACATTATCACTGATTATAATACAGTTTTGAGTATTTACACCCTTAACCCTTTGCTTGTCAGTGAAGTCCCCATGCACAATCTACAATAGCATGAGTTAAGGCTACACAACATTTTCCAGCCCATTTAATAATCCTCCAGTGCAATGCAGACATGTAAATACCAATGAGAAATATTTCTGTGCCTGGAGATCTAACAGATTGTCACATTTGCAGGCAGTTTTGTGCTTGTCTACATGCAAAGAAAAAAAAAAGGGATCTTGAAGAAACTGGTCACAGGCAAAATGTCAGTTAGAAATCTGATATGGATGCTGCAAAGCATGTTGTAAAAACACTCTTGTGGCTTTGCAGGAGACAGCTTTAGTCTGGCCAAATTTATTTGACCCAGCTCAATACAGCTGTATCTCCACACTGTGATCCCCAGAGCTTTGCATTATGTGGGCTTTCCACTGTCTGGGTTACCATAGGTCCCCATTGCTCTGGATAATGAAAACTGACTGCAGTTCTGCAGTTCTGTTTAATTCACATTTTAAGTCAACAAAGGAGATTATGCCCGTGGAATTCTAGATGTTTTTCCATGACCGGAATAACACAAAACTACTTTGTTTAATTAACTACTGCCAACTGCACAGTTCAACTACTTTACTTGGGTCTACAGCTGCATCACCAAAGGATTTTTTGCTACCTCTCCATACACACCTTACAGGTCTTAAGATTCAAATCTCACCTGTCATCTATCTCAAGAAAAACACATCCAGGGGTGTGAGTGGTGGTGAAGATTCTTTTATCCATAGGAATTCGAGGAGCTAATAGAAAAAGAAATATTTACTGAAAAAAATACTCACCAAGACAGAAAGCCTAACCGTTACTTTTGCTCATGATAGAGAGTTATTGGCTCCTGAACTTCTTAATTGTTCACTTCTTTCTGTCCAGTAACTCATAGAAATGTTACAAATTTTTAGGTGCTACAGACTTCTCTCAAAAATAAAAATAGTGAGAAGAGGTCGAATGCTTTGGGGCCTTGCAAAGAAGGCACAGATGCTCTGGATTCGCATGCATGCATGCACAGACACACAAACTGGAAGTTACACAGGTGAGACTACCAAGCACAAGTTCTAAACAAAGGAAGCAGACTTTCATATACTGCATTTTCCTATTGGCTTAGTTTTTTCACTGGAGTCTCCTGACTTGCCTTCGTATCCAGAGTGAATTTTCTCAGCCAAAGCTAAGCAACAAGATTCTGCATCCACGTGGACAGAAGTACACACATGGACCAAGTACGGGGTGATTCGGAAGGGGTAACAACGCATTTCTTGTTCTTGATCTTTACCACCCCTGAGGAAAAGTAAAAGGGATTAATGCACTGGTTTCAAGACTCAAATACTCCACGCCAGGGCCGAGAGCCCTGCACAGAGAAGTTATACTGAGCACACAGACCAAGATAATCAGAATCTCCCGAGGTCCTACGCACACTCCCTTGCGATGCAAGGCCGACACATTCAACAATACTGATCTTGCTCCCCTTAAAACCAAGTAGGTGTTTTGCCTCCAATACTTGCATTCAGAGGCTGTTCTAGAAATGCCATTACTCTAATGGTTAAAGACCACCTTCTAATTCTCAGCCCAAATGTATTCATGAGAACCACTCATGTGGTCCTGTGCTCTCTTTCAAGTTAAAGAGTTCTTTTTCTGTTTGTTGTTTATTCTGTACCATTTTTAGGGGGAAAAAACCAACCCCAAAACCAACTGTCTCTCTCAAGTTTTGTTTCACTGACCTACGTAAGTAAGACTCCTCCAGCCTCGGTTCAGAAATAGTTGCTGTTCTTTGATTGTCCTCCTCCCATGAGAATATGTCTTCCTAGAACATGTGTAAGCAGTAGCAGTACATAACATTCTAGATGAGATCTTAATCAGGGCTTTGTAACAACTGCACTAGCGATTGCCTGTTTCTATTGCAAGTGCTTTTTTTCACCTGTTATAATTGCAGTATCTTACCCAGCTCTGAAAGAATTGAGATAAATTTTTGGACATTATCACTTACACTAGAAATTACTTCCTTATTCCACACTTAAGTTTTGTAAAATGTTTCTAGAGAGAAGTTAGAGTCATAAAAAGTACTACTGACAGCTCCCCCTTTTGAAAAAAAAGATACAAATGGAAATTGGATAGAGCAGAAGTTTAACCCACAAAAAAACATTTTCATACTTAAGCCTACTGTGTGCTTGTGAAAAAATATTTTTACATGAAGCCCACATAATCAAAAGGATCTGTTATATAAAGGAAGGAGAGATATCGTGTGAAAATATGAAGAAAAACTATTGCAAAATGTTTATGTATCCTACAAACAGTTCCCCCAACTTAAAATTGATTATCTGTCCTGCTATGTTTATTCCAAGTGCCCTTACACAATTCAAGAGACAAAGGTGGTTTTAGAGGTCAGGTTTTTGAAACACAGATGAATGAATCAATGATTGATTGAAAGATGGAATAAGTATTATATCTGCTCAGAAGCAAACAGTTCTTACTGAAATCAAGAGACCACCCGAGTCTGGAACAGAACTGCACTGAAGATTACAGGCCAATCTCATTTGTTTTTTTTCTGCTTTTAGCACTAAGATTAGCCAGGTACAAAGCAACAAACTGCATCCATAGTGACAGCAAGTAGTATCTCATGATTCAGGTCTCATACTGGGATTCAGGTGACTGAGTTTCTGTTACTGCCTCTGTCACAAACGCTCGAGCAATCTTAAGCAAAACCCCTGTTGCCTCCACTCTCAAACCGTAAAAGGGGGAGCAGCAATTTTTCACAAGATCATTCTTCTCCTGCACAACAGTACTGAAGGAAACCGATAGGTCCAAAAGAAACATGTATTAACAGTTTTCCTTTCTACCCCCATGCAAGTTTAAGCATCACTATGGGAAAGATATCCAAAATGTCCTATATTAAACACAATAAGCAAATTCTGTAATGGAGTTCCACACTGGTCAGTTGTAACAACAGAACACACTTTCTGCCCAGTACTGTACTCTTTGCCCAGCCTTCACAAAGGTAAAACTATAATAATGTACTTGCCTGATCCTGCAGAAAAAGGATTTCACCTGGGCATATTCATACAGAGAAGCTAGTAAGAACAACACACATTGAAAGTATCAGTTAATATCCTTAAAAAGGTCTCAGAAGGTACCTTAAAAAGGTATCAGAACTATTTTAAACTCTGCATTCTCCAGACTTTCTGAGCAAGACCGAAGTCTCACAACCTGCTCTTTATTAGCTAATTCAATAACTCAAATGTTATCTCTCTTCTCCAGCCCACTCACTCTTGGAGAAATGGCTGACCTGGAACTAAATTCGGAGGAAACACATACGATCTAAAAAACTCCTTTCCCCAGTGCATCACTATGGAAAGGAAAGGTGAAAATTCCTGGCTTTATGAGCCATGTACCAAAACTATACAGAGCCAAGAGTTATGGGGAGAGGAAAATTCAGTAACAGTTCACAGCAAGAAAATAACAGTTCCATAGGGGTGCCACATCTCTGCTGGGTAGGCACATGACTGGCTTCCAAACTGTGGAATCCCTGACATGTTAGCGTTAGCAGCCTCTGATGTCTCACATTGTTTGATAGCAAGGATTTCGGACTTCCCAGCTTTCATGCCAGAACAGGCCCACAGCTAGGTGGGCACAAGACATGGCCTTGGCATGCAAGCTATACTTGAATTGCTCACAAATAACAAAGGACTCAAAAGTCACCATTTAGGCACATCCAGCACTAAACAGCAAGTCAGCTTAAAACTTGGGTTCAGTGACCTATGTTCACAGCAGGCTCAGGCGGACCATAAAGACAAAGCACCTAAGCAACCGTAAAATGTAGATTAAACAACTTTAAATTCACACAAAACAATGAAGTATCTGCCTTTTACTTACCTCAAGTAAGAGTTAAGCCTCTAGGAGGCTAGCTAGGACTAGCTGCATAGCTACTGAAGTTTTCAAAGTAGAAAGGGAACAAGCATGGCTTATGTATATTGCTAGCATAAGCATGTAAAATGAACAACTATTCTATCCTCATTCTGCAAAGACAGAAAGACACATAAAGCATTTAAGAGCATTGCCAAGACCCACCTGTTTGACTTTCCATGTTCCAAAGCGGCAGGTGGGACTGATCGATGTGTGTGTAGAACACACTCACATCCTGAGGGACAAGCAGCTCTACAAACCGGGAAGAGTCCAATACTTTCTTCTTACAGTTTAGAATGGATGCTGCCTGCTCAGAAATATGCAGTATGCGTCCGGAAAGCAAGGAGAACACAGCCACAAACGTGTCCTGGAAAACAAACATTGTTAAAGGCAACACATGGTAGCAATATTGTAAGGATAAAAAACCAAAACAAAACTAACCCCAAACCAACCAACCAAACCAACCCCAAACCACCACACACCACAACCTAAGGCAGAGGTTCAAAAATGTGTTCTTAAGTTAGCCTCCAATTAAAGTTGTGTGTGAGCTACTACAATCTCCAATGCTATAGTAGCTTACTCATGATTTACAAATACTAATAAGACTGAAATATCAAAACTGAAACAGATTACAGTGATGCTTGCCATTTTCCAGAATGACCGGTTATCACTCCATACACTTCTCCCCAAATATCAGAGTATTCACCACAATTCCACATACAAAAATATTCTAAGAACTTTTCAAGTAGAAAGCATTTGCAATATTTCTGATACGGCACCTAACAGTACCGAATCTCAAGAAACACTCTCTCCTTTGAAGCAGAGCCAGAAAACATGACACATACTGCAAATCAAGAAAAAAAAAATTAAATCCAGGAGTACAAATAGAAACCAAAGTCCGTCACAACTATGGACTTGATCAGCTTTGAAAACATTCTGCTAAGTCTGTCTCACAAGATTACTATGCTGTAAATGAATTCTCAAATAAGATACTCAAAGAGATATTTGTTGCTTCTAGCAAAAAAAGAAAAATAGGTATTTCTTCACTTATTGCTGTTGGGTACCCTGAGTTAGCACAGATAAGTAGTCGTCTTGATCTACCTTTAAAAACACAAAGACCTGTCTGGCTAAAAGCTAAATGCTTTTCAATTTTACACATTCTATTTCCACAAAACGATGTAAGGAAACTAAATAGAGAGTGAAACGGCAAGTGATGAACTCCTTGAGTGTGCCTGAATTCCTTACAGTGTTTTTTGGAGTGTGTTGAGATGCAACTGCCACCAACTCTTCTATGCTGTATGTCATCACATCTGTCTGAAACACTCTTCGGTCATTCAGAGCCTGGAAAAAGTCATTGTTTGCTAATTGGAAAACAAAAAAACCAAAACAAAACAAAACAAAACAAAACAAACAAAAAAAAACAAACAGGAAAAGCAAAACAAACACAAGGAAGTCAGTAAGGAGACTATTTTGAAAGTATTTCTTACAGCCCTTGTACTTTGTCATCTTTTTGGTGAAGTCCAAGGTGAGATGAGGAAGGTCTGCGTAGTGACAAAGGAAAAAGGAATACTGATTATACTATTGGAGTGACCTACATATGTTACAGAAAACGAGCATGATGAAGTAAGAAGGACAAAACATGATGGCAAAAGAACAATTTCAGCTACTTAGTTCTGTTGGTAAACACAGATCTATCCAATAATTTTTCAAAGTGGGACGGGAATGCTGTTTTTTCAATATACACAGAAAGTTATTAGTAGGCACCTATTACCTATAGGATTCTGAAGAAAAGAGAAGCAGGAGGCGGGCATTTCAATAGAACAGATAACATGATTATTTAAAAAAAACCCACAGTGCTTCAGAAAGTCAATTGCTTGCAGGATAACTGGAATGCTTTCATTTGTTTTAATGTTATTTGTGGCCAGACATGTCTATTCAAACCTGCTGTATAGCTTCTATGCTTGCAGATTTTTTCCACACATACCTTGGACCTGTTGGACACACTGCAAGGCATAGTTGAGAGCACTGACGGTACTGGGCTTGCTGGAATTCCTTTTCTCTTCAGGCAAACACCTTTTCATTTCTTGGATCATCATCATCAGATCTCTGTGAGACTGGCTCCAATTCAGCTGCTCACTGTAAAATAGAGGTTAAACTTTACTGGAGACTTCTGCTATAGGAGCTTCTTTTCTGTCAATTAATTAAAATTATTCATGAAATTAGCATTTTATGGGCTTGGCCGCAGAGTCACAGAATATCCGGAAATGTCCTAATGCTCATTCACTTCATTTCCTGTTGTATCTTTCTCACTTATTTGCTACTTAATCTTTTCTCCTCTACCTTCCTCCTTTCCTACTCCAACATGTCATGGATGGCAAAGTGACATCATAACCAATCTGCTTGCTAAGATGCTTAGCAACTAAAAATAAGCTGATGTTTACTCTAGATTTTCTAAATCTCACTGGTATTAAAATCACAAATAGATGCTGATTCTTTATGTAAAGAAGTCTTTCTAGCCTTGAAGGCTAGAATTATCTGATTATAAGCACTTCAGGGAAACGTGAGGTCCTCAAAATACACCTGATGCAAAGATTTCATTCCTCAAGTGATTCAGGAGTCTTCATTATACTTTTAACAGAGTCGTTGGCCTCAACAGCTGCAAGGTTATTAACAAGCAAAATCTCCTTCTTCTTACTTTTGCTTATTTCACTGACTGAAAAATAAGCAGTCAATATCCTCAAAACACAGATCGATTCTAATCCTACAGATCAGATATGAACACTGTTATTTTAAATAACTTCTGTCCACTTGGCATTTTTATTAGTATCATGCTCTTGCTACATAAATCACTAAATAAGTTCAAGTATTGCATGTTAACTTTACGTGCCAGTTCAACATAAATTACAGCTCTTGAACTGCCTTTTTTTTATTAAAAAAAAAAAAAATTAGCACCTCATTGAATTTCTGAACTTTAGGGGAAAATATTATTTAAGTAATTTCTGCTTTACTACTGCTAAATGCAGTCTTTAGATTAAGTAGATACAGAAACCACAAAAGGGTCAATGACATATCTGGATCAGCCAATCTAAGAACGAGGCAAACAGCTTATGAGGAACCATGCAGCAGCAATCTAATCTACATGCGAGACCATTATAAACATCACGGCTTGTGGTTCAGGCAAGCTTCCTTGGTGTACTGTAGTAAGCGAAGCCCGAGAAGAACTCTGGATCACAGCTACACCGGGTCCTTGATTCTGACTTTAGCTCTCTGCTCAATCAATACAAGCAATAGGACAATCAGTTACACGCTGCCAAGAGTTACCTGTTAACTTTGCTTTGCCTCACGAAACTTCCAGCTGAACAGCCATTTGACTCACAACTGCAGAAAGCTGGGGAGTTTGGCCCGTTGAACCGTTTCCCGCTAGAGCTGGTTCCCGTACACATCGTGCAACGTAAGCCTGCATCCCCCCACCGCTCC
>NW_009210722.1:0-2151 GCF_000690835.1 Fulmarus glacialis
TTTTAAACACTACACCCAGGTCTTATAATTTTACTTCAATTTGGGTATAAGATGGAGCTTCTTTGATAGTGCCTGACATTGTGTCACTTTCTAGTAACATGGCTGCTGGTAGTAAGAGGCTCAAAATGCCATTTGTAGTTAAATTCTCTATTTTCAGATACATTGTCTAGTTTATTCATGCAGAAAAGTAATTTTACCATTTGACCTTCCTACTGGACTGAACAAAATGAGTGAAAATGTATTTTAACAGTCCTTATATTTGAGTGAATTGTGACTGCAGCTGAAATTGCCAGTCTCCTGTACTATTCACATTAATTTATTTGTAATACACTTGGCCAAATCATTCCATTTTAGATATTTACTTATTTTTGTTTAGATTTATAGTGAAGTTAAAAAATTAATGAAGTAGAAAATCAAAGCATTCTAGAGCATTTTAATCAGACATAAAGTACCACAACTGCAGTGCTTCATGCAGGCCCAGGTTTTAAAACAGTAAGATTTTTACTTAACAAACTAATTTTGTTCATCTGCTTAATTACTTTTTACGGCAAGGAATAACTTAGCTGAAAGCTTAAGCGTAAGCCCATGCTTAAACACATTGCTGAGGTAGGGCACAATTCCCAACATTTTCTCCTTGGGATAACAAGAAATCCTATGGAAGTTTAATGACCTAATAATAAAAAAAGCTTAGGGCCCTTGCAGAGATGCTACGTGTCTTCACTCCTCCTTGATCTCTTCAGGAGCTGAAAGTATCTAAAAGCCTACTGGACTGAGTCCTACCTGAGTCTGACCTCACCCAAGAAGGATTTGTTATCACTGGTACTTTCGAAAGCCTGGAGTATCTGTCAGAGCACTTGCTGGAAGCTGGCATGCATTAGCAAAAACAGTATCTCTGGAGGCTGGAAAAACTGAGTAGGTTATAAGGAGTTATCACAGAAGTTGCAATTCAGTTAAGCATGACATTGATAGACGCAAGAAGAGTAGCACATCACTCAGAAATTATTAAGGCATCAGGCAAATAAACAAAGGATCTGAAAAAGCTTAAAAAGGCTAGTCATAAATACAGCTAACCAAAGAGAATACCAAAGAAATTAATGGTCAAATTCAGAGATTACTCTGAAGAACAGCAGGTGCTGAGTGGAGAGAAGAGCCAGACATGAATAACTGTAGACCCACAGAATGTAAATTTAGAAAATGGCAGAGGAAGAGGTCACTCTGTGGTGCCGAGTAGAACAAAGGGACTCGAAGGGTAAGCACTGGCCAGGATATTGCTGCTGCAGCTTTCACAGACTCAATCACGTACAAGGGTAGTGCTGACAAAGCAGTACCAGGTGAATTTGCTAATTCATGGCAATCTGCAAACAAAACTGATTCATGAGTGTCTATGAGAGTAACGTAACTATCTCAGATAAACAGTAAACATGGTACTAACTGATGTGCTCTCTCTTTGCCCCCACTAGGTTTATGTGATCTTTATGAGTAACTTGAATGTCCAGGTCAATGAAGCTATCACCTGCATTATGGCTTTCTGACTATGTGAAAAAATGTGAACATGGAGCTGATAAAATATTGTCACATGAACTTTTCACATAATTGTATTTTTTTCACAGAAATCATGTAAGTAAAAAAATCAGGCTAACACATTTTAGCCTATTCATGTGTATACTCATGTTTTACTGCTTTAACAAATTCTTCTACTTTCAAATAATATGATTTGTGCATGATGCTTCATTTATTAGGGCTATTACACAAGGAATCAAAATGAGAATTTCTCTATTATATACATATTCTGTATATACATAAAGCCACACACATAGACGGAGCTTGCAAATTCACAGTGTGATACATAGATTATGGGCAACCCATTGATTCATAATTAGGCTGCGAGTCCAGGACGACACCAAGACAAAGCACCTAAGGACCATATGTTCCCCTGACACAGAAAACCGGCCCCCTTTTGCTGGCCATCTGCAGAGGTCAAGAGGCTGAATGCACGCTGATGAACCCGCTCACAGGCAGGGCAGGCAGGCCATGCCTGCCTGAAGGGCTCTTTTCCCTCAGCCCCTTGCCGCTTCCTTCCCCGCCAGCTCACCCTCCGGCGGCCGGGACGTTGGGCATGCCCAGGGCAGCTCACCCCGATCCCACTCCCTC
>NW_009210723.1:0-1726 GCF_000690835.1 Fulmarus glacialis
AGCTCATGTCCAGCTTTTCATCCACCAATTTGTTGTCCAAGTCCCTAGTTACTGGAGCTGTAGATAAAGACTTGAAAATCTGAATCTCTTAAAGCTCAGGAACATGACAGAAAATAGCCCCCAAAAGGTCACACACAGTTTGTTTCTGTGGGAGAGGAGAAGGTGAGGAGGAGGAGATAAAAAAGCTGGCATGGGGTATTTGCAGCTAACACTGCTGTCAGCGGGGCTGCTGGCACTGTGTGGCTCTTGGGGCTCTTTGGAAAGTTTTCTCTGTTTAGCCTCTCAGTCTGAATTCTTCCAGCCTTGTTTAGTCTTTCTGGGCTCCCTTAAAGGTCAGCTGAGAGAAATTGGCTTTTCCAGAGGGAGCTGCTGCTTCTCTCTCTCTGTTTGGCAATGCAATGCAAGGAAAGTGTCTAAAGCATGGTGGTGTGAGAGAAATTAGCTGCTTCTGCTTTCTCCCTTCCCATGTAGTAAATTTTGTTCCCTGAATGAATGAGCCAGACTTAGTACCGATTTTATTCCCAACAGTCCTTGATACACAATCTAAAAAAACCTCAAAACCCACACATATCCCTTGTAGCCCCAGCTTTTTCTGGAGCTGATGAAAAACAGAGCTGATGTCATGTGCTATTTTTATACAGTGATGTCTAAAATACTTGATTTTTGTAATAGTGAATGACTGCTCTATACTTGTAAGTATATTATTTCAATTTTATTGTTTCCATTTATGTAAACTGACAAATATCAGAGCTGAACTCAGATGGAGCAAATCTTTTTTTTCTTTTTTTCAAATTACTTTCAAGTTCTTAAGCCCCACTTCCACCCCTGTTCTCTTCCCCCAAGTCTCCTCCAACAGCAAACACCAGAGTAACACCTGCCAGAGATGGGCTGAGCTCTTGAGACAGAGGCCTTTTGTCTCAAAATAAGAGCAGGTGAGTAACTGCACACTTACAGCCCTCGACCTGAGTGGTGAGTGCTGCAGCTGGCACATTCATTTGCAGTCCGTGGAGGCAGACGCCGTGGTCCTGTCAGCCCCGCATCCTTGTGCTGTCCTAGCAGCTGTGATAAGCCACCAGAGCTTCACGGAGAAGTTCTGGAGATGGTGGCAAAGAGAGTGAGAGCCTAAATGTCCAACTTCGCTGTACGATGAATAGTTGTCATTAGCCATGTCAGATATAGACTGGCTGTTTTTCCAGCTTCTGGTTTTCTTCTCCTTCGATGCTGCTGAAGTGTTTGGGCAACCAGTCTGTTCCCTGTCAGCTCCCACTGTTACTTTTTTCCTTAAAAGTAATATTAAAAGTGCTTGGGTTTTTTTTTTTTGTTTTGGTATCAGAGTAGCCCAGCGTGCAGAGTCTTGCCTGCTGAGTTAACATTTCTGCCAGCAAAGTCACTGCTCCTGTCATGCACTTGACACCCTCTTACTACTCACTAGCAACCCAGGTGGGCACAGCGCAGCCTTTGTCTCAGAGCCGTCCATTAGAGTAAAGTGCGTTTTTTGGCAATTCAAGCAATTGCTAATCTGCAAAATAATAAAATGGACGTTCACTAAATGGAGCACAGGATGCTGCTGAATGCAGAGCTGTTTTAAAAAAGAAACTGTTTAATGAAAGCAGTACAGATTCTTTTCATCTTTGCTTTCTAAAAATCCAATCAAGGAAATGAAAAATGTTTCAGGTTTTATTCAGGCCCTACTTTAGGACCATAGAATCATAGAATCATAGAATCA
>NW_009210724.1:0-703 GCF_000690835.1 Fulmarus glacialis
CCCCTCCCCCGGGCAGCGGTGAAGGAGCGCGTCGAGCTTCTCCTTCAGAGTTTGTGTTTACATCAAAGTTATGCAAGGCTTTAGGACTCCTGACTGGGGCTTGAGCAATATTTTTTTTCAGTCTGGTACTTCTCTTGTTGCTTTGGGCACAGTGTATGTGCCCTGTGGGGTGGGGATTGCCAAGTTTTAGAGATTCCCCCCTCACTTTAGAGCAAGCGCTTCTTTGATAGCAAGGATAATATAAAGATTCCAATTTCTGTGTTAAGTGCAATCTCTGTTGGGTTCCTATGAACGATTGAGAGTGGATTACTAATCATGCAACTCCCTTCTTCTCGTTTGTGTACTTTTTTCTTTCTATTAGCCTTTAAAGTCTTTGCAGCAGAGTACCAATTTTTAGCATATAGTCTAGAAAAGGGAAGTTTATGCCTGGTTCTGATATTCTGTCACAACACAAATACAGGGATGGCCAGCACTGCTAGGTGGAGACAGATTCATCAGGAAGATGGAAGGCCTTTAGTCACAGGGCAATACCCACTTATGAAATTAATCCACTAAGTTCTTGGAGCTGATGTCTCAGGGTGTGGTTTTTACAAGCATGATGAGCCCTGCCCTTTCAGCTCTCAAGCTGAAAGCAACTGAGAGCAAACCTGCCTGAGAGCAACTGAAATGCAGTGAGCTTGAGTTCCTGCTTCCTCCTCTCATT
>NW_009210724.1:724-26214 GCF_000690835.1 Fulmarus glacialis
TTGCACTGTTGCCTACCATTGCCTCCTCCAGCATTTTTCTAAGCTCCAAATGCTGGAGCAGCAGAACCGTGGCAACATAAAAATAGTTTCCTGCAGTTTTAATGCGTTAAAGAGGCAATCGCTAGCAAAAAGGGAGGGGGAAGCCAGGCAGGAGGAGAGCAGGGAGAGTGGTAGAGAAGCAGTGAGTCACCAGATGGGTTTAGCTGTCCGAGGAGCTGTACCCCCAGGGTGTGGTTTGTAATGAAAACCTGCCTGCAGAAGGTGAAGGACTTGTCTCCTAGGCTTACCTGTCCCTGGGCAACTCCTCCTCTCCCAGCTGCTTCTGGCATTCATATGGCAAAGTAAGCTGATTCAACTTTTCAGCCTAGCCAGAAAAGTTTCTCTTTGGAGGGGAGGAGATGTAGTTGTGATCTAAATTGCCTTACTTTGTAATCAGAGAAGCACCTGAGCTGTAGTAAGTGGTGGGAGTACACAGTTGGGAGGCAGGGGACTTCTGACAGCAGCAGCGTGCTTCAGCTCAGGCTTTGCTGATCCTTGGATTTCCCAGCATCTGCTTTTGCGTTAGAATTTAATAGTTGCCTAATTGTATGAAAAGAAGTCTTCAAACTTTCAGTGTCTCTTCTTTGTACTGGAAATAAGAAAGGAAATTCTTTTTTTCTTCTGTCTTCAAGCCTTCTCAAGAGCTCACAGCATATGATACAATCCTGATTTTTGTCCAAACATTTCAGCTCTACTAGTTAATACTGCCATTATGATAAAGCTGTTCTTTACCTAAGAAGAGATGTTGATGAACACTTTGTCTGCTGCGTAAGGCTTTCCTAATGGTTGCCAGGAGGATTTAGAAGACCGTAGTGGTATTCTTTCATCTGTATCTTGACAAGGCAGCTGGCCACAGGAGATGCTTTCCCTGTCTGCAGGCTATTCCTGAATAATCCTGTTCAGTTTATGCTTGGTACATTTTCTTTCAGCTAAATGGAGATGTAAAAGTAACACTTGTAACTTGAAAGGAAGGTTACATTCTGCAAACAGTGATCCTGGCTTAGGGAAGATCCCTTAGCTCACTGCTGCTTTCTGTTGTTGTCTTTTTCTTTATTACTTGATTGTTTATCACATCTCACCTTTTAAGTGTGTGTATGCTTATTTTATGTTTTCATATGTCTCTGTCCAGTTTTGTTGCAGTAGTGCTTTTCAACAGCTATAAACCCCAGTATGTTCAAGCTCTAAGACATATTGCAACCTAGGCATGTTTTCCTTCTTTTTACAAAGAAAAAGCATCAAAAAAATCTGTCAGATGCCTTGGAATCTTGTAGTAGTTATTTATAAAAAACGGTGAATTTTCTTTCTCACTTAAGTGTTTGTTAAACTGTTTATGTCGGAGCACTGGTTTATGTCAAGAAGTACTTTATGGTACTCAGCTGAAATGTCTTTTTGGATAGAAATGTATCATTTTCATAATTTTACATGCTGGGTAGTGATGTTACGGAGAAAGAGCAGAAACTAAGTAGTCTTGCTACAGTAGAAGTGCAAAGGTGTAGTAGTAGTGAACACTAATCACATTTGTTATGGTAGTGCATCTCTCCCCTCACAGTTTTTAAAAACCCAAATCAATTCCCTTAATGGGTTGAAAGTGCAGCTGTGTGAGGAGTTGAGGAGGGACAGGCTGAGGAGGCAGTTCACTGCACCTGAGGGACAGCAGTGACTGTGCAGGTAGGGGAACGGGGAACAGGAACTCAAGTCGGTTTTGTGTCTGTTCCTCCTAATCTTTGGGCAGATCTGCTGGTCTCATAGTCGTCCTTTCACTGGGCACCACTAAGAAGAGTTTGACTGCCCACCCTGTCAGGTATTTATACAAATTGATAAGATTTCCCTGGAGTTGTCTTTTCTCAAAGCTAAACCTCTCCTCATGTGTTGGATGCTTCAATCTCTTAATCATCTTTGTGGCCAGTTGAAAATGAAGCTATTTTTATTAGAAGAAAGCATATCCATTCTAATAATATATACATTATTTCCAGTATTAATGTAGAACATGTATGAAGGAGGTAAATATTGTACTAACTTGAATATTGCAGAAAATGAAAGGTGCAAAGAAAACGCCGCCTCTTTTCCATATTACCTGACATTTTCATTACAGAAAATAATTATCTTCACTGAAATTTATTGGGACAATATACGCTTTTGAAATACTAAAATTCTTAGCTGTGCTGAGTAAAGTAAGACAAAGACGCATAAAAGCTGAGAGTTGGATAAGAGCTTTTTAGTGATCACTCAGTCAATTGAAGAATGCTTCTTAAGCATTTGAATTTATTGTATAGATATAAAAATTGTGGGTTAGTTTTATGATGTAGAAAATCCACCATTTTCTTTGACTGATATGTTTCTGCCATCAAACTTGGGTTGCGTGCTTGTATGCTTTAAAATCAAGATTTATACTTCTGTGAAGCGCAAGTTGGGAGTTTAATATGAGAATTGTTGTATAAATGAGTAAAACTTGTGGAAGCAGAAGGACAGTTAAACTGTTTCTGAGTATTAGGGTCCTTTTCTTCATTACTAGTCTCTCTGTTCCAGAGCTGCCAGACTGGAGTAACTCAATGGATAGCAGCATGCAGTGGATTATTACAGAAAACCGCAGTCCAAGGCCAGTGTAGACGAATGCTCTATGGTATTTTCCAGGTAGGATATCAGAGTATGTTAAAGTGTTTAAAAAATGGGATAAGTTTAAATTAGTAAGAAAAAGTAATGGTTTTTAAATAAAGAGGCTTCCAAAAGTGATGTCTTCACTGTCTGTGTATTGCTGAAATATCAAGGCAACTTAAAAGCTTTCTACTGCTAAAAGGGTGAGCTCCCACTCTTTATTACACAGTTGTCTTCATTCCAGCTATGTAGTCTTTTAATGGATCCGTATGATCTATCATGAGTAGATTAAATGCAGAAGTCCAAATGTAGGTGTCATTTTTCCAAAGCAGCTATTACAAGCTAGTCACGAATGCATGTAATTTCCAGCACTTTATTTTATAGAACGTATCCACTGTACAGTAGCCTTGGACTTTCTAGTACTGATAGTATGTTTACCTAGCATAGCACAACATTAAGTAGTGTTGTTTCAGTGGAAACCACTGCTTTGCAGTTTTGCTTTCAGTTCTGTAATAGCATGCGCAGTGTCAGATTGTGTTTATTGATGGTAAGTTAACTAGAACATCATGTAATAGCAGTTAATAATAAAGAGGTGAAAAATGTGTAGAAAATGGGAATAGATGCAGGCTATCTGAACAGAATTAGAGTATATCGCTTGGTGCTTCCTTTCTGCATGCAATGAAACGAGAGGAAATTAAGCCTCCTCTTTGTCCTCCTGTATATTACAACTTGGATCATAGAGCCATGACTTACAGAATTAGAAATTTAACCATAAGCTCTTTGGCTTGGATGTCCTTTCTCAGACAAGACCTTCCAGTCCTGGGAAAATTGCCTGTGCTTTTGTGACACAACCATACTATCAAAGCACCAGTCCATATCAGGTAGCATACGATGTTGGAAGTAGAGAGGGAAATGAGCAGTTGTGAAGTTGATCGATAAAGTTGGGCTTACTCTGAGCCACCAGCTGGTTCAGTAGACTTCTGGGGATGACTACTCCGAACAAACCAGCGTATTGACTTTGTCTGAATTTATTCACAAGCAAGTTACTGCCAATCTGGGTGTGCTGGGAGGCTATGATAAGTGTTCTATTCAGTGTGCAGCTTCTTACCTGGAGATCTCACTCACTCCTACTTGATAGTTTTCTTTATTGTGCAGTAGCTCTGTAATACAAATCATGTGCCGTGAAGTTGTAGTGGTTGTAGTGATAGCTTTTACCCTGTAATTTGTTTTGCTCAAGTCCTGGATACAAAGACAATTGTATGGACTATAAAATTGTAGATAAAAATAGCATAAACTCTGTTTCTCTGCAAGGCCAGGAAAAAGAATTATTCTTTATTAAGAGATAAAACCCATAATTAGAAGTAGTGTGTGAGAAAGTCAAAGCAGATAGCCTGTGGTTTATGAGAGTGGAGTGTTCTGCCAGTCCATTCCGTCAGTACATTTACAACACTAGAAAATGTGTGGTGTGGAGCATTAAGCATGGACAACCATTTCGTTTGTAACAGTTATGATAATAAATGTGTGCTTTTTGTGATACAGCATTTTTCAGGATTAGACTGAACTGTAATTGACTTGGAAGCAAACAAAGGGTAATTGGTATAAAGTTAAATGTTTACTAATCAATGTTCTTTTCATTTTTTTCTTTTCTTTTATTTTCTCTCATCATTTTTACTAGAGACGCAAGGCTGGCCAGTTCCGACTGTCTAAATCCTGTGGTGGATTGATTCAAGCCAATGGAGCCATTACACAGCAAAACAGATCATTTTTCAATACAAATAAGGTTAGAAGAGTTTGATGTTTTTATTGTCGGAGGGCACATTGTGCTAGGGATCATACAGATACAGGTAACAAAACACTTTTTTAAAACATGTAGGAGGTGATTCAACTTTTATGTAAAAATGTTTTAGTATAGTGTGAACAATGGGTCCAGTAATTTGAGAAGTGCTCTCTGTTCCTTTCCAGAAAATCAAGTGCTAGCATAGGAAGGTACAGTTACAGTTGGGTTATCTGGGGTGAAGGTTCCAATGATAAGATGAGGGCTTCTTTCCAATGAGAAAAGAAACTAAGTTAAGGAGAGTAGTTATTGGGGTGGGGGGCAGATGCTCCTTTCTTACCTTTAAAAAGGGAAACACAGAGGTTGCCCATACGTATTAGAAGTGACAAGATGTTTCCTGATTCTTTAGCTTGGGAATAACGTGTGGTGGCAGTTTTGCTATCTGCTAAACACTGAAAATTGTCATGCAGTCTACTAATAATGACTAATTATTGTGTAGTAATTTATTTACTGTTCACCTGTACTATTTTGTTAATTTGTGGCCTCTGCATCTCTTACATTTATTGTCTTTTGTCTTGGAATAGAAGTTTTCTGGAGCATGAATCATCTCCATAAGATCAGTTTAGCTCTTAATCCAAGGGAGTCAGCTTCTCTCAAATAATAAATACCAGGATCCTGCTCTTGTTAACGTAACGTGAAGAAAATGGCAAAATGGAATGTGCGCACGAGAAATGAGAGGGCAGAAGGAAAAAGAAAGTTAGGGATGTATGGATAAAACTTGCATAAAAGCAACAATCCCAGTTTGCTATCTGCCTAATTGTCTGTTTTGCTGGTGTAGAGGTAGAGGTAAATACTAAGAAGTACTTTAAATTGGTTATTTTAACATGGATAGACAAAAGGTTTGAGGTAGGTTTTTGGACTGCAACCTCATTATTTTGAGTAGAGGAATACTTACTCATCTTTGAAATGTGAACTTGACTATGCACTCCTGGTGGGAAAGTGGTTTAGAATCAATGATGAGCTGCAATTGTTTCATTTTTATATTTGGTGTCAGAATTAAGCAGATTGTTCACTTTGAGCACTGAATTTCAGGTATTGAGGAGGAAAGTCATCCTGAGGTGGGCTTATGTCCCTTTCAGTGTCTTGATGAGCTTGTTTTGAGAGAGTTATAAAACTTTTTTTTTTTACTTTTCTCTATATATTTTCTAGATCTGATTTTATATACTCTTATAGGTCTGTTTAATTGCATTTGGCTGCAGTCCTAGCCTTGGCGGGATGAACTGCATACCTCTATCCATAGGTTGAACCAAACACTCACTGCTTAAATCCCCTCTCCATCTCCTGAGCTAGTGCAGGCAGACTTGCAGAAGAATGAAGCAACAATCACGACATTTCTTAGAAAAAGACTGTTTTCCAGTCAATCCTTTTTTTAGTGATGAGCTAACAACAGTTGAATCGAGATAATTTTGGTTTTTAACTGAACTTCCTCTGCATAATGAAAAATCCATACTGAGGGAGACTTCATAATGCATTTGTAGATAAGAGGCATGTAGTAAAATTAATCTGCCTAGATTCACTAGGGCTTTAGTATGATTTTAATTCCTGTGGAGGAGACGAAAGTTGATTTAGTGAGTTTGGTACGGTAGTGGTTATTGGGACACAAGTTCTGCATTGAGCATATCCTGTTATTGCCTGGCTGGAGGGGGGCTTATGGAGATATCTTACGATGTAAGATTAGGTGTCATTTTTAGTGTAGAGGAGGAGAGTATTGCATGGGATAACCTTGAAGAGAAAGTACTAAAAATTGGTTTAAATATTCATGTACATGTCGGTAGACTCACTGAGTCCATCACACGTGGCAGAGGGTGGGAAAGTGCCTTTGCAGACGCTTTTGTTCTGGATGATAATGGGGGATTTGGTGAACAGGTGTAATGGCCAACGTTCAAAGCAAGGATCTGACTATTAAAGGAGGTCCTGAACAGTGTTGTTCTGTTTTACTAGGTGACTGATAGGTACTAAAATGGCACTGAGCATGTTTCTTCCTATTTACGTGAATAGTAGGCATGATGGGTTTCAAGACATTAATAGCCATCTCTGGATAGTACACAAGTGCAAAGCATTTTATCTCAAATGCTAAACGTTGTGTGCGGATATACATAGGGATTGGTTATGTCTCAAAGCTACAATTTTTGTCAGGTTTTTTTTACAGTTAGTTTTTAATTAAGTATAGGAACTTGTGCAGGATGTGTGTCTGTATTTTAATATGTATTTATTTATCATTTATGCCATTTCAAAAATTACTATACTAGTGCTAGGAAAGCTATAGAGAATACAGCCAGAATGATCAGAAATGTGAAAAGCCTTCAATATGAGAAGAGCTACTTTAGGACCATTCTAAACTAAGGAGAGATAACTGATGGGCATATGTATGATACTGGCCTGTAAAAGTTATAAAAGATACTGAAAAAGGGAATAGGAAATGGTTGTTTGCGGCTTCTTATCGGAAAATTGGGAGCATCCAATGAAGTGGCAAGGTTGGATTTAAAACAGGCACAAGGGAATTTTTTTTACATAACTAAACTGTGAAACTCATGTACCACAACCCTGTGTGTTATGGAGGTTAAACAGTTTCAAACCTTGGGTGCTGAAGGTGCATCCAATTGTAGCTGCCAAAAATGAATGTGTGGATACATTTCCTAGTGCAGGAATGACTGTCAAAAGCTGAGCAGGTACACCTCAGGAAGCTGCAGCGTGTGCCGTATTTCTCTGCTTTTGTGCCTCGTCCAAGTACCTGCTACTGGTCCTTGTTGGAGATGGCGTCCTGGTCTAAGTGTTTGTTCTGGCCATGTATGGCAGTCCTTATATTGCTAAATTGCTTCCCTACAAGGAAAATTGTTTTCTTACTATGTTCGTGTCTTAGGAGGAAGTGTTTAGGGTAAAATTCCAGCAACCTGAAGCAATTTAACATTGGTAAATTTCTTTGGTCAGGGAACTTTCTCAGATTATAATGGTTCTCAGCTGTATTCCTCAAGTATATGTAGGAGATTCAGGTGCATTAGATTTAGGTTAGATGGGTTAAAAGGAGAGTAATTTGTTGATAACAAAATGTTTATACTGCATACTTAATTCATAAGAAATTATTTGCTAGAGTACAAATGGTAATTACTGATGGCTGATTGCTACTGCCAGGATGCTTAGAGGCAGAATGCCACAAAGATTTCTTATCAGTCCAATGGTGTTTAAGGTGCGTGGTTAATCTGGAAGAGAACATTTATCTTATGTTTGCAGACACTGAAAATCATTGAGGACTGAATGCTTTCCTGATCTAGATTTTCTGCAAGTACCACTTAGATTAACTGTAAGGGGAATAACAATCTGGGGGAGCTTCTCAGTAAGAATGGTGGGTTCATGTAGCTTCATTAGTTTTAAGATGGAGCTGATCGGCTTATATAATATGTAATTACTCTAGAATATGATATGTCTGTGAGAGTAAGAGAGGGAATGTGAAAGGTTAGCTTTATTTACTCTGTTTCTGTGATTTGTTTGCTTGCCTTATTTGCAAAAGATTTAAGCCCTAGTAAAGACACATATTTAGAAAGAATATGGGAATCTAGAATGGGAGCCATATTTTGGAAGGCAGGTTTCTATACAAACTATTTGAGTCTGAGCTTCCAGTGGGATGCTTCCATCAAAATGGTTATGCAATGTTTGCATTCATAAACAGAAGAATGTCACATAGGAAAAACAGTGTAATATTTTGCATAGAAGACCTAAATATGTATTTGTTTTGTTGAACAAAGAAAGTAAACAAAAACCCTAAAATTCTGTATTAAACTTGTAGCTTTTCTAACTAAAATGATTTGTCAGATTTAATTGCTGAGACTGAAATATGTGATGTTTGAATTTTACAGCATCTTTCTGCAAAGGATTCCTTGCAGTCATCTGAAGAGAAAGTGGGTACTTTCACAAGGATAATAGAAGCAATGGGTTTCACAGGACCACTGAAGTATAGCAGATGGGTAAAGCATTCATTTAATAATTCTTTTGGTTGTTTGATACTTTCAGAATTCTAAAAAGCAAACACTCCACCCCCTCCCCCCCTTTTTTTTTTCTTATGATAGGAGCAGTACTTAATGGAAAAGTTCTGATTATTACCCATGTAAATTCCTGGTTTGTGAAGTGAGGAATAACAATCCATAGCTTGAACCTCCCTTGATCTATGCATTGCCATCATTGACATAAGTAGGAATATTGCATTTGGTTTGCAGAGTCTTAAGCCTTCTTGAATTTCTTCAGATATCTTATTTACTTAAGTTGTGCACTGAAGAACACAATAACAGCCTTACTATCTAAGTCAAACACCCACATAGACCATCATCTTGTCTCTAATAATGACCAATTGCAGTTACCTAGAAAGAATTCAATTATAGGAAAAGCATATTATGACACTTGTCTCATGTGCCTCTCCAGCCTACAACAGTTGTCTGTCTCAGGACTTCCTGCATGAAACTAGGCATTTTTCTGTAATATCTGTTGATGGATTTTTCTTCTATAAATTTGTCCAGTTGCACTTTGAACTCTATGAACTCTAAGTTTATAGCATCCATAGCATTCAATATCAGGGAGTTCCATAGCTTGAGTACCCACTGGGGAAAGAAGTACAGTTGTTTTCAGTTGGTGCCTTTTAATTGTGTACTTAAAAAAAACTGGTGATTATTCTTTCCTTGGAGTGTATGTTCACATTCTCCCTTCCACTGATGATTTTATAGACTCATATATTCTGTAGTATCTTAGTCTTTCTCTGGACTGAGGAGACTTAGTCTAACTTGTTTCTGTTATTGAGGCTCTTTCATCTCTTGATTTTTGTTGCCCTTTTCTGAACCTCTTTCAGTGTTCTGTATTTCTGTCACAGGAGGGTCTCCCAAATGGACAATAGTGAGATATGTTATGATTGCTGTTTGAGTCGCTGTTCAGTAGTAGCTGACTAGGGCAGAGTCACAAATAGGTCCTCCTCTTCCACGATTTTTAAATAGTCCTTTCATAAAGCAATTGTTAACATCGACTAAATGAGAGCAGTTCTGTAAGAGACACCTTCAGTTCCTTATGCAGAAGGAACAAGACAGAGATGAAATTCGTAATTTCTTTTCTCTGAACTAGGACATAGTATGAAGGAGTGAGAGGAGAAGGCAGCTTGAAGGAAGGGCTGAGCCCAACTGTACAGGAATTAAAACCTATAAGGTGCTTTGAATATCTGCAAGGCAGAGTGGACCTCCTCCGAGACTGATCTGAAACTGTTGCCGATTGCATCTCGCTCCTCAGAAGGAAAATATAAAGAAAAGATAACTAACACTTACGGGTTAGGTATTTCGGTTAAAATCAGTTGCTTTCGATCAGGTGATGCTAAACCTCATGAGAGGATAGTTTCTCTCCCACGTGCTTGTGTACATATTGTTGTAATAAAGATTTTTGTTAGCTCTAAGTGTTGATTCAGAGTTCTCCTTAATTGCTACTCTTTACTGCCTGCTTTTGGCTAGGGAACTTGGGTTTGGAGAGAGTTATTTTGTGGTTAGGGCCCGAGAGACCTGAGTTCATTTTTGGCCTTGCCAGTGCTTTCTATGAGATCTTAGGGAAGTTTCTTAATATTTCTCTGCTTTTTTCCATTTTCTTCTCCCTTCCCCCACACCTCTTCTACACCCTAAAACTTCCATGATTAAATTTCACCAGTTTATCCTGTGTTATCTGCCTTATTTAAGGGCTGGATTGCAGGGACTGTTCTTTACAATATGTTTTTAATGTCTAGTAATGCCTGGTCTGGAGCAGTGGCTTTCACTAGGGATATCTCTACTCCCAGGCCAGGCAGCGTTTCCTTTAAAAAGGAAACCTTCAGAACTCCAGTAAGCCGTGTAAATTATTTTACTGCAAGAAGTTTAGATGTATACTTGATTTTTGACAGAAGCCTCAGATTATTGAATAAGAAAAATAATGGCTCTTGTGTTTCCACAGCAGGAGATCAGTTGCAACTTCCTTATTTTTCTTTTGGTTGAAGAAGACACAAATAATTACTTTGGTAATTTGAAGTTCCATTTGACAGGCATAGTGCTCATCTCTATAGTATAGTGAGCACTGAGATGATCCCTAGTATACGTCACTAAAAATAAAAAAAAAAAAACCAAAAAAGAAAAAACCAAACCAAAACAACCCATACCCAGTGGTGCTTCCTGGCTTAGGTAGGGGAGTGGGCTCTGGAGTTTTCAAATTTTTTTATTTTTCTCCCCTTGATGTTAGTAAACATGAATGGCTGACAGCTCTTCTCTTTAAGATCTTTGCTATCAGTTAGCGTGCTCTTTAAAGCTTCAGAACATGTATCTTTGTGATAGATGATGCACTGAAGGTGTTTCTGGTGCAATGGCAGGCCAAGAACAAAATTAGAAGTGCCAAAGCACCTGAGTATACCTCATGTCATTCGTCATTTGGGATTCCTTTCTCACTTGTGAAGCTTAGTTGGTCAATTTTCATTTTTGTAGGAAAAAAGATATTTTTAGGACATGTCTGGTATGTCACTTCTTTAATATTTAAAACTTAGATTATACAAAACACTTTGAGTGGTATACATCAATTAAAGTTATTGGAGGAAACCAGGAATTGTGAATTGGGATCTTTGGCGTATCTGTAAGGAAAGCCATTTCATTTATTTTTCTGTAATGACAGTATTAAACTAGATTTGGAAGGGTATTCAAGAAGCCATTTAATCATTTTTTTGCCTCAAGGCAAGGTTGATTATACTTGTGTTACTCCTGGGAGATATAATAGTTTAATGTACTCCTGAAAATCTCAAGTGATTGTGATTCTCAAAAGAAGTCTTTTCAGAAAATGATAGTGTATGTCTTTAACAAAAACAGTAGTGTTCACTAGCTCTCATGATGAATACTTCTAAGTATTGTCTTTTCTTTTTCTTTAGAAAATTAAGGTAGCAGCTTTGCGCATGTACACATGCTGTGTGGAGAAAACTGACTACGAGGAATTTTTTAACAGTAAGTAATAGACTTGATGGTATTTGGACTACTGTCCCGGTGAGAGAACTTCTGATGAAAACTCATTAGATACATTTATACCAATAAATATGACAGCAAAAAGACTTGTCAGACCCTAACAGTCATGGTCAACTAGAAGCTAACTGTACTACAGCGTTCCCTTAAGCTCTGAAGTGGCAAGGATTTAAGGGCAGACTCTGGAGTCTGGGATTGTTACTTTTTGCCCGCTGCAATGGAGAACAAGAGCAAGGGCAGGATAAGTAAAACCTAGAATGTCCTGGACTTTGAAGGATATTGCTTTTTTTATTACCAGGGGTGGGATAAACTAAGAATCCAGATATCTCTTCCCTTTTTACTGTGGTCAGATGGTCTCTGTGTCCTACCCTGTCCCATGACCAGTTGTGAGAAGGTCCAGTATAACTGGGATGGAGGTATGAGAACCATCCCTGTCCATAGATGCACAACTTTTTTTATGATACAGGGTCAGTTAGATCACAGGGTCCTACCTGTCTCTCTTCCTCATGACTGGGGCAGGTTTGGCTAGAAGTTAGAGACTTTCTACGTTTTACTGACCATGACAGTATTAAACCAGGACACATCTCTTTACTGGGTAGAGAGTATGACTAGAACAGAGACACAAGTCCCTTCTTTAAGCATATAGGAATAATATTGGCTTGAATTGGGATGGCTTTTCCATGTTGCACATGGTTTTTTAGCTATTAGCCACAAAATCTGTTGCTGCTTTTATTAGTATCAAATCTGTCTGGTCAATGGGGAAGATGTGTTTTTGAGACTTACATAAGCTTCAGTAATATTTTATTCTTATGTGAATTATTTCCCATGTTAGTGCGATTTAGCTGGTAGTAAACCCATTGCCTGGATCTGGCCTGTCACTTGAATTCCTGAGCTACCAAATGCTTTCTTATGGCTTTACAATGCACCAGCACAGGTTGGGGCTGCTGCTGCTGCCTCTTGAGAGATCCGCTGAAGGGACATCTTTGTGTGTTCATCTAGTGCAGAGTGTATTGAGGGTGGTTTGCTACATGGTGTTGCTGCTGCAAGATTTTCCAGTGGTTTTCAGAAGGTTTTCCAAAACTGTGATGTGGTTTCAGCGGTTGCAGGAGTGAGAGAACTCTGTGAGCAGTAGGATTCATCAGTAGTGATGAAAGAATTAGAACCTCATTTTTCCTGTGCACACACCTCTCTCCAGCTGTGTGCTCTCTCAGGCTTTCTCAGATAAGTTCTCTTCTGTTTGTCATATTTGCCTCTCAAATAGAGGCTTTGCTGTTTTTAACTGGTGTTTCACTATCTCTGCTTAACAGAGCAATTGTACAAAGATATGTAAATGTTGCCCTAGATTAAAATTTAAAGGAATTTCAAAACAGATACTGGCACAGATTTTCAGGCTTAATACTGAGTCAAATGACTTCAGTTGTATTCTTGATATTGTCCTACTCTTTTAAAGAGAAAATTCCCAGAGCTCCCACTCACTTTAAACATATCACAAACAGCAGGCAGCCTTTCCTTCAAGTTTCATCATTTTCTCCAGAATGTCCTCATTGTGCCTTTTGTCTTTTTGCTCTGTAGTACAAGTTGTAGCTGGTCCATCTCTGAATTTACACCATGGGAAACCTATGTTTGTATTGACTTGAGACCATTGTTACCTAGGGATCAAGATAGTTTGTTTTGCTGAGATTGACAGAGTGCATGATGCACGTGTTGGTGTTATAAGAACGCCAGTCGTTGTGGTTCCAAAGAAATCGTTGCTTTCATATAAAGACAGATAAGAAGTTTTTGTTACTTATATCTACTTAGAGCTGCAGCTGTTTGGGGGATTAGCTCTAAAGTTTAACAGGCGTGTGATCCATGTTTAAAAAGTAGTTCCCCTAAAACACAGACTGTGTGGGGTGGGCAGAAACCTTTTAAATTGATTTTGCTAACAAAGAAGCTTTAGGCTGTGGTTCCATGGGCAGCTGAGTCGAAGTAGTGGCCAAAGGGAAGAGGCTTACTTCTCCATCTTCTTCTGCCTGTGTTCTGGACTGGACAATTATCATATCCTCCGGTGAATTGTTTAGATCACTGATAGAACACAGCCCAGTTTTTTACTGATTTATTGTTTTGCTGTGTTAGTGAATTAAAGTGGCACATGGAAGGGTCTGATGGACAGCAGCTGTGGCATAAAGTAGGTGGTGAGGAGTACACGATTAAGAGAGAGGAACATGGCATGAAGCAAGATATCCAACTTTCAGTTCAATTCGCCGTGTCTTCATCAAACTAGGTCAGTCAGGAGCTGTTTTCTTCTGTTCTGATTTGCTCCTTTTTCAAATAAAGATGGGCATTGCTTAAGCCAGGACTGCAGCTCGCTCCCAAAAGAGCAGACTGGGGGACTAGTAGGAACAGGAAGCAACTAACTCTTAACTGTTTCCCTTGGTGATGCAGCAAGCATAGTAGGTGTGCCTGAGACTATGCTGATGTGGGTGCTGCACACCCAGATGATGAATTGCACTGCTTAGGAACCCTAAGAGTAGTAGTGGTGCTGCATGGGACCCAGCTCAGGTCTTCCTGAGCCAAAGTATGTAGACCTAGCGGTGTGTTTATGCTTTGCTGCCCCCAGCACTTCTGGCTCTAGTTGCATGGTGTTGAGGTACCCAAGTGAACTGCATAAGAGTCAGCTCTGGTCTCTGGAGAGCTTATTAGCTTTTTCTCTGCTGTTTGTGAGAGTTGTTAACCTACTGAGCTGGCCTTGGAAACCATGCATCCATGCGTGTGTAAAACCATTTGTGGGCTCGTTAGCCCTGTGTGATCAGATCCAGTTCCTCATAGAGCCTTCTTCAGCATTTCTGAATGTGGTTATGTTGTGGCATGAATAACAACTGCAGTGTGACCTTGTGGAACTTGGATTGGTATGTGGATTTTGTCAGGTAGTTCTCTGATAGAGGTGACGTAGAGTATAAAGACTGGATAGTATGGTGTTGAGGACTAGGACAATGATAGCATTTCATGTCTTACAGGCTGTCTTGCTATCTCAGTGCATTTCTGCTGATACCTAGTGAAATTTCTGAGACTTTCTGTTATGCAGTATGAGGTCTGTGAACTGCCTTTCTCTGTATTATGCCTTAGAACAGCAATTCCCAAAATATGGACTATGGATATGCAAGTCATGAGGCTGCTGTAGTATATAAAGGAGGTGTTTTAATTGACTCTCTAATATTATACTGCAGTTAATTTTATTATACCTGCCATTCAGTTGCCTCTTTGTTTTGTGATCATCCATGGATAAAACTTTGGGAATTCTGCTTTAGTGCCTACATCCCAAATGTCTGTACTGTGCTGCTTCTACGCGAAGTGGAGCTGTTTTAGGACTTCAGCTGTTTCTTGTTTAAAGGAGAACAGAGAAGTAGTAGAGGGAATAGCAAGATACTGGTGCCAGGCTTCCTGTGCACAAAGCTTGCAGAGCTTGGGTAGTTCTAACAAAATGAAGGAGGTAGCCACCTGTGAGAAGAGTGTTTCATGCCTAACCTTATACTTGAAAGGTCAAAAGAGCTTTTAGGATCAGGTAGGTGATACTGAGAGCTGAGCTGAAGTTTGTCTGATGAACATGGAGTGTAGGGTTACCTTGAATTCATCTTGAACTGGTAATACTGTTAATTGCTCCACTGTCATGCAGCTGCAGTAGTAAAGAGCTGGCCCTATCAAAACAGCCTTTCAGATGGCTCCTAGTGGGGCTACCAAACAGCTTGAAAGGGCTGGAGTTTACCTACAGGACTCTGGATTCTTCTGTCTCCCTTAGCCCATCAGATGCCTTATAGGCACTTGCTGCTATCTGTCATGCTCAGGGGAACACTGACATAGTGCACCTGTTTTTTTGCAGGATGTAAGGATATTATCCCATAGCATCCTTCCTAAAATTGTGGTAGTGGCAAAGATGATCTATCATGAAAGAAAGTCCATGTTCAAGTTTTGCATCCCTTACCTGATGAATTTTAAGTGCAGAATATGACTGGAGGAAGAGGTATGTCCTCATAATCCTGAGCATTCATGTCTCTAATCATATGCAGACATGTGAACAGGATGTGTTCTGTGGGCAGAATAGATTTATTCCCCAGCTGATGATAATCACAGTAATTTCATAGGTAGCTTTATCATCAGACATTTTTTCTATATCTAACTGTATTCTGAAGGGAATAATTTTCTGTTTAATTATAGGATGGATCTTTCTTCCTGGTTAGTTTCCCAGAATAAGGTGTTCCAAACCCCCGAATTTTAGAATTGCATTCTTTTTAAAAAGCTGATATTTGAGGGCAAGCTTGTTGCCTTAAAGGAACCATCCCTCCTTTAAATTTACGATGTAGACAGTCCTAATATACAAGTTAAAAAATGAATTATAACAATAGAAATGCAACACTTGGAAATTTAGAGAAAAAATTCTTCCCTCCTGGGTACTGAATAGGTCTTTAAAAACTTCCCGTATTTCCAGTAGTAGAGGTGTGAGCTTTGCTTTCCACTGAAGAGTGATTTCTGTGGTGGGAGACTGATACATGGTAACTTCCACTTCAGAAGCTTCTGTCTGTTGAACTAAGTGTTTTACTCCGAATCTTGCCTGTGGAACCTTCATTTAATTAAATGGTTTGGTTAATGCAAGCATTGTGTACTCTTGCCCTGGTTAGAGATGCCTTGGCATGCCTTTAGGTCAAAGGAGTCATTTCTAGGCACATGAACTATTTCTAATAGGAATGAGAGAGCCAAACGGGGAGAAGAGTGAGGGAAACTTGTCTTTAATCTCCAAACATAGGTGATGTACGGGCACTGATGCTGAAGCTTGGCACCTCCTAGGCACTGGTGGAGTCACCTCTCTGAGGAATAGTGATGATTTGCTTGGTTCTTCTGGTGGTTGCCTGACTATAGTTGGCATATAAAAAGAGCCTGTGAAAAGTATTGCTTCATGATCCAGGTGAATCTCCTTAGTAATACTTGAGAGCCAAGAAGTATAGGAGTCAGAAAGGAATATATTCAACACAGAAAAGATAAAGTTGACTTCCTTGGGGCACATCTGACTGGAGAGTCCATTTCTAAATACTCTCTGGCCTTCTTACAGCTAGGTTTGAACAGTCCAGAAGACAAGACCAAGTACTGGGTACGCCAAGGTGACTGTGTCAGATCCTTCTCATTAGGTACTCCTCTTAAAAACTTCTCCAGGAAACAGATGTAGAGGTGACTTCCTAGGAGGAAGGCTTGAGAGTGACAGGAACTGAAGGACTTAATGTGCACATAAGCCATAAGTCCATGTTCTTCAAGCATGAGGAAGAGGAATGTGGTTTCTGTGCCACATAGCCTAAATCTCCAGCCTCACATCATAACGGCACATGCAGATCCACAGTGTGAACATCCATGTGGACAAACCATCTCTGGGAAACCCAGTGGCTATCGGAGTAGAGCTAAATCTGGAAACAGAAATTGTTTCTATGGTTGGTTGGTGGTTTTAATCCTAGTGTAGAATGGCTAGAGGCAAGGTACGCTCAGAGTGCCGTGTGTTGTACCGTTGTGTAGTATATCAGAACAGCAGTTGGAGCAAAGACCCAGCTAGCACAGTATTCTGTCCCTGGCAGGAGGCAAGAAGGCTTCGTAAGAACGAAGCAAAGCATTTGTTGATACTTCCCTGTTATTCTCTACTGCTTTGGGACTTCCTGAGCTAGAAGCCACATGTTTGTCTAATTCTCTATTTTGGAGGTTTTTTCCCCCCTGTAAATGTTATCTGAGTTCTAAAAACATGAAATCTTTTGGAATCTACAGCGTCCTGTGGCTGCATATTCTAGAGTATAAGCACAAGTGTGACAGTAAATGATGTTTGCTTCTGATATGTATGTACTGTTTAGGGTCAGAAATTAAGTTACTAAAATGTATTTAGATTTTGGTGTAGTGAATTTCTGCTAGGTGCAAAACGTGATGAAGTTCGTATTAATACTTAGTTTTGTTGTTTGTTTTGTTTTTTTCCCCCCTACCATCAAGGGTGCCAAATGCCTGATACTTTGAATTCATGGTTTCTAGTAGCCCAGCTTCATGTCTGGTAAGTGAAAAGTAAAATAATAATAGAACTATTTTCAGGAAATAGTGATGTGTACCTTAATGTGAGAAAAAGTACGCTCCGTGGTTTTTGATGATAGTGGTTATATTCAGTTTACTAATTACTGAATTTTAGCAGTTTTCTACTAAAGAAATAAATCTCTACATTCCTCAGTAGTGGAATGGTCTTTGCCATGAGTTTTCTAAAAGCCTTGCTCAGCCTATGTGGAAAAATCTTACTTGGGTGTTTTAGGAACAGTTTAAATTTATGTAAAAGTGGTTTAAATTGGGAGAATTTGTGGTCATTAAAGTTGCTGCTCATCAGAAGCATTTAACAAATTACAGCATTGGCATTTATTCTTGCACCTCTGAAATGTACGTGCAAGTTGGTGAATGCCAGCTTGGCTATATGTAAAAATATTTAACACCTTAAACATTAAGTTTTTTCCTTTTTTCATTTGTGAAAATAGTAGCCAAAAAAATCGAGCATTACATACTTGTAAAGGTCAGAGGGATGCACAAGGGAGTACAGTAATTTCAGGAGACTGAAGTCCATAGACTTACGTTCAGCTATCCAAAGGCTGAAAGGAAGTTTGTACTGAAATAGCTGCACTTAAGCATAGGCCCCTTATTTCCTTGCCTCCTTTTTTTCCCCTTCTCTCCTTTTAATTTCCTGTCTCCTCAATATATTGAAAGATGGGGCAGCTCATTTCACTAAAGAATGAATAAATTAGCAGAACCATTGAAATTATAATCAGCTAATGAAATCAGTGGAATCAAGTAAGGAAGACCCTTGAGATTTGCAGTTTATTTATTTCTTACTGTTCCCTGTGCAAAAAAGGCTTTAAAAAATTTATAAGCTAATCATTCATATCTATATTTGGAAAACTACTGCAATAAATATTCAAAACCAAACTGTTTGTTAGTATCTGGGAAAAACAAAGAGGGGTAACATGAATCTGCAAAGAACACACTTTTTTTCACATCATCTTGATTTCGCATTGACAGGAAGATGTACCCTGTGATACACAGCATCAAATTCAAGATATGTAATCTTCTTTCATGACAGGCATAAAAATAAACAAGGGGACTATGATAGAGATGAAACTAGTATGGGATAGACACAAAAATTCTAAGATGAAAGTTGCATTGGAGAAGGCCAAGAGTTGCCACACTTTGAGCCAGTGATGTAAAGGAGACATTTATTGAGGGAAATTGAAATACTCTTATGTTTAAGATATGGTGGACAGATTGACAGCAATATACTACACAAGCAGGAAGGAATGAAATCCGTCTACTTCATGTGACAGCAATGAAAATTCGAGCGTAGAGGTTAGCACTAAATGTTTATGTGCCTGGCTCCTCCATGTTCCTGGCAGCTTGACCTAAGGAGTGCTGTCATTCTGGACCACAAAGGAGATATCCAGTTCGATATTCCAGGATACAGAGAAGCCTGTGATAGGCCTGCTCACTACCTGGGTCATTGGGAAATGCTGCAGGCTTTGCTTGTGATTAGCTCAGTGGCTAGGATCCTTCCATGACATAATTTTGCTTTCACAGTCAGGTTAATTGCTATGTTCTCTGTGATTCTCTTTCTTTAATCAGTTTGACCTCAGTAAAGTGGGAGTAGAACATTATTGATTCTGCTAGCTCTGGCAAGGTCAAGGACATCCTACCCCTGCCTAAAGGCTCCAATACCTCTGTCTTTCCTGCTGGACCTTTTGCCTCAGAGGCTAGAAACTTTCTTGATCTGGTGGCCAGTGACCTGACCATGTAGATGCTGATCACGATCTGTTAAAGCGTTCCTGTTCCCCCTTGCAATGCAGTCTAGATCACTTTCTGGTGTACTTACTTCTTCCCTCTTCTTCAGAGTTTTAGTTTCAACTGATTTAGAGTGTCTTCTGGAGCTGGAGAAGATGAGAATTTTTCCTAGTTTGGTAAACATCGCCTCCTTTCTTGCAGTTGTCATTGCCCAACATGTTCTAGTTAACGGTGTTTCTGTGCTTTTTGCATCCCACCTTTTATAGACTTAAGGTGCTTGTCAGAGCATACGTTCTTGTGTTACAGATTCTGGGGTGGGTCCTCGTTTGAATCTCTGGCTCTTATTTCTTCTTGTCTGTGAATAGAGTTTTCCTACTTACCTCCAGTCAGAAAGGGGGGAAATTCAGGCTCTCGTGCTTAGCCTCTGCTTTTGCTAACTTCTTTCAAGATAATGTTCCTTTAGATACACTCCAGTGCCTTCCAATGCACTGCTAAAATTAGACTTCAGAAAATCAACCTATCAATATTTTTTCCTGAATGTCATGTTTTTATAGGCCGTTTCTGTTACTTCACACCTTTGATGTCAGGAGGACTCTTTCTTTATGCGTAGAAGTCCACACCTTTTAGAAAATCTCAAGCTGTTCATCTCCACTGCTGGGTTTGCCTTTTCGCACGCAGTGGCAGTCTAAATGGAGCATTGGCTGTGTCCAGAGCTGTTATGAAACTGCCCAAGAGATGACTTTGGTGACTGTACTAAGAAATGTCTCGGTGCAGGATGTATCATGTAGATACCTAGAGCTCGCTTCATATTTTTACCACACCAAGTACGGTGACATCTCTAAAGTATCTAGGATCAAAATAGAGTGGTGCTACAATTCCTGTCCTGAAAGACTCAAAGATCTGTTGCAAGAATTCATCTGAGCGTTATTTTTCATAAGGAAATCTGCACTTGAGAAAGTGTTGATCAGTCAGAGAGAGTCCAGAGGAGAACAAAAACCACCAAGTATGTAGAAAACAGTTCCTGCAGGAAAAGATTTCTCAGATTTGCATAGAGAAGACTGAGGATACCATACCATTTTGAAATGTGCTGCTTCAGAAGAAAGGTGATAAACTCTCTTTGTTTCGTGGTAGAGAGGGCAGGGAGAAAGGGGTTTAAATTACATCAGAGGAGTCTTGCTTGAGAGAGGTTTTAAGAACAAGTTTACCTGCAATGTTTTAGGCATTTAGTTGATCCTGCCTTAACATGAGGGAATGGGCTACATGGCCTAAGCAAAGGCACCAGGGGAGAGGAAGACTGCACAGCCAGGCTCGGTTCTGTTAGCTTGTGCCCCAGCAAAGACCTGTACATGGCTGTAAATACAGTAGTTGGTGAACTTACTAGGCTGGGGCACAGGATAACATGCAAACCTACTTAGGAAGAGTTCAGAATTCTGCTCGTTACCTGACATCGTTGTGACATACACTTCTACGAATAATGGTAACGAGCCCCCCAAGTTGCTGGCCACTCGTGAATGGGTTAAACAGAATAAAGCCTTCCAAAATTGCTGTTGATACTTGTAGTGTTAAGCCAGAGTAATTTCCCTGAACGAGTAAAACATAGCCCCAGACACAGTTGCTCTGGAGCAACTGAGGCGGCAGGAATGAGTGGCCAGGTGCAGGTGATAGCAGTGAGCTCTGAGTGGGCTTTGCCCTTGGAAGTATGATGCATCATCACACCTTGATTGTATGGCACTGAGCCACCTCACAACAGTTGACAGGGTGGTGTTGACTACCGCTTCTGGTGTTTAAGCCAGTCTGTTGGCACTATGGGAATACTGACAGAAGCAGTTGTAGCTGAGGCTGTTGTGGGAAACTGCTATATCTCATCTAAGATGGGTCGAGTTATAGGTGCTCCTGTTCCTTTTCAGGCATTCTTACATATAATTTTCTTCTAACATAATCTCTCTGCATAACTTAAGTACAGTATAAATTATCCAACCCAACCAATGTCAGGTAGACAGCTTTCTAAAGATAGTTTGGAATAATTTTGCTTTCATGGTTTGACGAAGATGAGTCAGTATTTGACTAAACTACAGAACAGATTCTGTAGTGAAACGATAAAATGTTTCACACTGTGTTGATCTAGTTTGAAGGTTTATAGTCCTTATAGAGTCTGTGTCTTTTAAACCTCAGACAGCAGGTGTAGTAACAAACTACCAAATTTTCAAATAAACTGCAAAATTCCATGATCTCACTCGTGGTGCTGCAGAACAGCTCTGTGACAGCACTATGCATCCAAACACAGAGCCGCCTTTTAGGCTTCGTGGGTAGCAGGGTAGCAGGTTTTACTCTGAATGCCACTCCAGTCCTGCTCATCAGTGACCAATTGTTAGCTGTTGGTCTGTGTACTGCTCTCTCCTCCTGCTTCGCCACCACTGAAGGCAGACTGGATAGGAACCAGTATTTATGCTCGGGAGGAGGTTTTCTTGCGAAGCCACTCTTACTCCCCCCCCCCGAGCTTGCGTATTCAGCAAGAGAAGTATAAAAATGCTTTTCTTAGCCCAAAATTAGTCTTTTAAACTGAGTCTTTTTCTCTTTGACTTGTTAAGAGTGGGTAAAAATTTGGGATACAGTAACTCTTACTAATTAACTTTTTCATACAGCTCAATTATGGAAATGCAGAAGAGGAGCAAAGGTTTTGAAACCGGTGGAAGTAAGACACAAAAGTTTTAAGCTCTTTGTGCATTTGTTTTGTGGAAGGACTGGTAACTGGACAGCTGTTCTCTGAGTTCTGGACCACTGTTTTAGCAGAAAGCTTTGTCGTTCTTCTGTGAGCAAGATGAGGATTCACTTCTTGATACTGTCTTAATTGCATTTATTTGCTGGGACAGTGGTGCTGTTGGACAGATACTGAGTTGTCACTGCCACAATATAAACCTTGGGAATCCTACACAGCTCTGTTTCCTGAAACATAAATTGCCACAGTCTTCCATATGTTCCCTTTGCTGACTGCTGCCCTTCCCCTTCTCTCCCAACGCTCTACCTAGATTCTCTCAGTCACTCCACCCTTTGATCATTGATCTACTGGTCATGCCTCAGTCTCTCTCTCCAGTCTTCTGACCTCATTCCACCTGGCTTGTGTTGGAGCCCGAGCTGTCTCCTGTATGGCCATTGTCATTTTCAGAAGCTCTCCATGTAGAAATCATATTCTGGTCCATGGCCTTTTCTTCTTTCAATTTTGGTATCTCAGTTGTATGGCCCTTGTATGGAACTTGAATGTATGGTTCTAATCAGAAAAAAGAATATAGGACTAATGTAGTTTTTGTCACCTTCAGTTTGTTTTGTCTCTGTTACTCATCGGTGGCAATAAGTTTTGCTTCCTTTGCAGGTTAAAAAATATCTTTCCTTTACTACTCAGTAGACAAGATAGAATCCATCATAAAGATTGGCATCTGTCCTTTTACAGGTCAGCTCAACAGACAAGCTTCAAAGTTTATGATTCTCCCTGTTGAGCTGGCATTCATAGATCACCAAATACTTTTAATGCCTGTAGGGAGGCACAGAATTTATGTCCACTGAAGAAATGAACAGATAAAAAAAACATCATTTTTACCTCTTAACTCTTGTGGCACATTCGCTATTGTTAGTATGCAACTGCTTCAAAGTGGCCTCCAGCAGCTCTGCTCTGTTGCTTTTACATAAGCTGTGAGAAGAATTTCCTGTGAGCAGTTTCCCACCTGTAGCATGTCTGTATGCAAAGCAGTGACTTCTTTCAGCTCCAGTGTTTGAGCATCACCTTGTCTACAGTAACTCAGTCAATCCTGGACAGGCACTTCTGACTCATAACACAGGACCAGAGCTGATTAGTGGGGTAGAGAAGGTGGGACTGGTGATGGGACTGGTTCTTAGCTTAGTGAGGGGTTAGCCTGTATTTCAGTTCATGTTGTTTACAGATGTTGTAAAAGAGGCAAAATAAAATTTTTGTTCTGATGATTTATTTTTTAGACAGAACAGCAGCAATGAAGTTGAAGTGGCTTTAATGCTTAAAAAAAAAAGTAAAACAACTCAACCTGGTATTATCATTAAGATCCCACAATGCACTTAAAAACTTTTGAGTTCTTCTTGCATGTACTGCGTGCAGGGCTTTTGCCAAGAGGTTGGACATATATCCGAAGACCTCTGTAGTTGAAATAATTTAGGACACTGCTAATGTGAATTTGGGTGAAGTCTGTAACTTGCTTAAGCTTTCACAGCTTGGCTAGTTCGGACTCTTGCAACACTTTAGTATACCAAGCTGAATTACAGCTGGCTTGTAGCCTAGGATTAGACAAGACATTTGTTCCTGCTCCAAAGGGTAATATGTTCTTAAGGCTGAGGAATTTAGGTTGCAGTACTGTTTAACTAGATTACAATACTGTCAGCCAGAATAGAATCCACTGTCACCCTTCCATAGCTGGATTGGCCAAAATCCAGCAGATACAGCTCTTGAGTACAGAAAGAAAAGTTTGTGATAGTTTATTAAAAAAAAAAAAAAATCTTTGGTTTTTTTTTCCTGATCACAAAAACACATACTGTAAGGAGGATCTTAAATGAGCTGAAATATATTTAATTTACTCTTCACATTTGAAGAAAAGCTAGAAGCTATGAATTTGGTGTTTATGTTCTTGCAGGATGTGTCTGGTACGAATGAAACAGGAGGGTCGCACAGGAAAATACATGTGTCGCTATATAGTTCACTGCATGTGGGAGGATGTTGAACAGCGTGGTAAGGTGATGGGGGTAAGTCATCTTTGGTGTTGATAATCTTGATGATTCACCTTTTTCAATGCTTTTGTAACTTTGCATATCTTAGAAGAATGCCTAAGAATCAACCTGTAGCTGCTTGTTTATTTCTTCATTAGCTTAAGCTGGTATATGTAGCCCTTACTCCTGACCATTCATTCCCGCAGCTGTACTGCCTGTTGTATTGAGCCACTGACCTTGTTTCTGAACTGCACCATGCCTTGGATGAAGATGTTGATTTGTCTGAAAGTAATTAATTTTCCCCGTGGTTTGCCATGTGAGTGCAGAAACGGATGCTGCTATAACAGAATGGGCATTTGTGGATAGGAATATGCAGCTGAGGTAGGGAGAAACATGACTAGTGCCAAATGTGTAACTGCAACTTAAGTAATTCCAGCAGAGCTTTGAGTTTTCTCTGTATCTGGGATGGTGAGTAAAAGGAAAGTTAAGGGACAAGGTTTTTATGTTAAGTTCTTGTGCATGACTATAACTAGTCATTATTTTATTTTTCATTTTGGATTCTACGTATACCTAGTCTTTATCATAAAAGAAATGTTGTAAGGAGAGAGTAGCTCCAAGGATAGTTCATTTGCAGGTTTGAAGGCAGAACAAGGTTGGATCTTTTTGGCCTATTCCGAGGAAGGTTATGCTAGTTAGTTGTAATGGTCATTTCTGGCCTTAAAGTCTGTAAGTGCATCTCTCGAGCCTTGTGCTGGTGATAGTCTTCAGAGAAGGCAGTGCAGAAGCAGTGGAAGTAGGAGACAGTTTTCATAACCCCAATATCACAGTGGTGACAGGAGACCTGATACAGTTGAGGATGCCTATGTTCAGGGCACTTCTAGTGGGAGAATAGGGCTGGGAAAGATCTCCTGTGCTGTGGAAAAAGAAAAGAATTGTTCAATTATTAAATAGAGGTTTGTCTGTGATTAAAATAAATGAGACTGTTAGAGAAGTGACAGTTTTCATATAGCAATAATGGCATATTCTCAAGTCATAGTTGTCAGCCAAATAACCAAGGGAGAGGCTGCTAGGGTATTCCTATTGGTGACAAACAAGGGAATTAACCAGTGAGTTAGGATTTGGTATGCGATCACATTGGTAACTCAAGAAGTTTCTCTCTGATCTTTTATTTTGTATGTGGTTTTAGAAAAGTGTTGATTCTGGTGTAACTTCAGTTATTCCATCAGCAATGGTTATTTTTCCCTAGTTGTTGGGAATTTCGTAGCTTTACTATGTTACAGCTTGCTTTTAAAGACAAGTCATCCACTTAATCTTCCTTTGGATTAAATGTAAATTCAGGCATCTTAGAATTTCTTGCTACATTAATGGGCCTACATAAATTCCAATATGGGAATCTCCACTTTCCTGGTCAGATGCCATAAGGCAGTGTGAGTGAGCCTAAATGAATTAGATGATAGTACCAGAGAAGATTGAATGAAAGGGCTGGGCTCAGTTTTGGGGCCGGTCCTGTT
>NW_009210725.1:0-350 GCF_000690835.1 Fulmarus glacialis
GTGTATATATATTCTCTGCAGTAACCCACTTCTCCTACAAACCCAAAGACCACATATACCATTCCTTAAGGGCCAACACATTTGACCAGTGAAGAAGAACAAGTCCAAAGGTAAATGACTCTCCCACTGAGAAATGCCCCTCTGCGGTATCTTCTTTTTTATGGTGAGAGTGCCCTGGGCCAAGCCAAGCATCTTCCCTGATGTTAGCTCACTTACTAGGACGTGAGAAGAGGAGCAGCATGTTAAAGTGCACATGGAAACTTGCACTAGTCAATGCAGAATAAAATTTTGCAAGTACACAGAGGCATTTGATTAGCAGGAGCCCCATGAATTCTATACCAGTGGCTCCC
>NW_009210725.1:382-2882 GCF_000690835.1 Fulmarus glacialis
CTGCCCCTGTTATGTATATACAAAGATTAGGCACAGTATTTGGAAGAGGAAGCAGCTGCAGAAATTCTGTCAAGGTACCACAATTAAATACGTTTACATTGCAGAGACAAAAAACTGCAGGTGGTATAATGATATTTACAGCAAAATTTAAGAACTCTGCAATAACTAGCAGCCAGATCTTGGAGTTGGGCTTTTCCTTGGAACACATCTACTCAGAACCAAGTCAAGTTGTTACATCAACAAGTCTAAAGACTGTTAGTGATTTTCAGGCCTTAGCTGAAATTTATCTCTGGGATAAGTATATCTTTCCATTCAACTCCACAGAAACCAGGCTTGTTTATTATTTCTTGAGCCTAATTCCTTACTTCAGGCAATAGGAAGCATGACTTACGTGTCCCCTGACAGCAATCAGATAAGGACAATATTGTTGCATTTATGCAGAGGACTCTCCAAAATGGAGGGGATACACAGCATTTTCCTTCCTCAGCCTTTTTCCTTTGTGAACGTGCAGTCCATTTCTTGAATGGGAATGTCTTTAGCTAGAGAATAAATTTGCAAAATCCTTTCAGTATTTGCGGCAATGTAATCCCAACCTGAACAGTTTAGAGTATATATTGCTGTTCCATATATATATTACTACATGTGTTTAAAGCATATTGTTTAGATAGAACACTGGAGTCTCTATAAACAAACAAATTCAATTTATTACTCGTTTGTGATTGTGCACGAAGCATCTGTATTTTTAAAATGGCATAAGCTAACAGCAGAGACATAGCAGTTACTCTGAAATGAAACAACAGACACAGGAAATGTAATGTGCCTTAAAGATGTATAGGATGTTTAAAAACAGAGAACTTCCTTTTTCAGTAAAGGGACAAAGTAACAGAAAAAGAGAGTAATATGTTTGTGCTTGGAACTGGAAGAAGAAAAAGGAGCTAAGTAAGTTTTACTGGCCACATCTCAAACCAAATGGATGTCTTTTAAACAAAAGCTCCTCTCTTGCTTTGTTTCATTTTCAAACTGTAATGTCTGAACAAGACAACGGAAAAGTTTAATCTCTAAAACATGAATGCTAAAAACAAATGCATTAAAAAATACCAAGCCAAAGCTATGCTGGTGACACAAATGTGAAAAATGGAATTGAAATAAACTGTGCCAGAAATCTATTTCTAAAAATATGTCTTTACAGTAGTGATATTTATAAATTTGACATACTCTAAAATTTAGCTCACTAAAGATTATTTCTATGCAAATATGCATTTCTCAAACCCCATAAGCATGCGAAAAATCCAAAACACATTTCTTGAAAATCAATTTCTGTGCAGTACAAATGTATCAAGTTAGAGGCAGCATGCTGATAAATATTAAAAAGGTCTACATTGTGCAAAATGAAAACTTGTAACAGGACACAGTAGTACAGTGCAGTATGTAGAGGTTCAGAGAGAACATGAAACAGCCCCACGGTTTCAAAAGGACTCTGTGGTCTGACATTAGTCATTTTGGTTCTGATAAAGGATGTTGTAGAAGGTGCTGCCCACATTATGCAAATCACTAACCACTTTATTTCCTTCCCAAGTGGTAAAGCTCAAGCGTTTTCCCTGAACATACAGTGCTCATTTTCTTGTAATTCTGTGGTTTCTTTTCAATAGCCTGTGAATGCCAGCAAGTAAGAAGATAGCAGTAAGAAACTAAGAGGTTACTCAATGATTCCAAAGGTTATAGGAGTGCTTTTTAGATACAGATCTGAACATAAATTCTAGACATCCACAAAGCATTTTTACTTCTAATAATACCCCATTAGCTGCTTCAATTTCAAAATGCTTGGATAAGTCTTTCTCTCTCTCTCTCTCTCTCTCTCTCTCCCCTGCCACCTCATATTCCAAGAATTAAATATAGTTTACTCCTGGCCATTTCTAGCCTGGACTTCTCTTAAAAAGAGATTTTACTCTTCTAAAAGCAATATACTACAAATTATGTGTTATTTTTACAGCAGCTAATTTTCTGCTGGAAAATATTTCAGGAAGAAACTATTTTGATCTACAAACATAATCCAGTTTAACGATTTCCACAAAAGTCTTCTTTTCCCTTAAAATGTACTGTTTGCTGCTACAAATGTATATTTGAAAAAATCTAGATAAATCATAAACTTAAACAAAACATAGCCAGTACTGAATGACCTTCTTATTAATAAACAAAACTCAAAACATTTCTTAAAAGCATTGGTTAAAATGCAAAAACATAATCTTGGGAAAAGGCACCTAGAAAACAGGAAACTGTCATCCTCAAACCTGTTCGTGTAATTACTGACACTATCCAACATACAGAGTTTCTAAGCAGACAGTGATAGGGAGGAGACAGATCCGCCTGTAAATGCAAACAAGGTAGTAGCACAGAGCAATATTATAGTATTACTATAATTGTAGTGCTACTGAATATGCACTCCATCCGAACTTCCTCATGTAGAGTTTGTTTGCATGTACAATATCAGAAAGATTCATTG
>NW_009210725.1:7882-42441 GCF_000690835.1 Fulmarus glacialis
TGCCACCCCTGCAGCTAAAAGCCATGAGGGATGTCTTAAATGCTCATGAGATTGACGCCAAATACGTAACATAAAAACTGAATAAAAGTCAACTGGTTTGAGATCTAAACTCCTCTAATCCCATGTTTAAAGTGCCCAGGTGACAATTCTGCTATTAACTCTCTGAAGTTGAGCAGGATGATTTTGACCTGCTCAGAGAGTACAGGATGGGATGGGAACACCGTGGCCAGAGACGGGTCTGACTGGCTGGGCCTCCTCCTCAGCACTGAGGCTGCGGTTCACCGATGTCCTAGCAAGAATACATCCCCTGTGACTGCCTTCAGATCTGTCTAATTGATTATTCACAAAGAAATTATGTGACTTGTCAACAAAATGTGAGGCCATCCCCTGCTGCTTATATGGCCTCCAGGGCTATCGGTGTCCAGGGGGCACTTCAAGGGTCCTCCCACTACTCTGTCTTGTTAAGGCTGAGCTGGCAACTCGCTCAAGGATCAGGAAGTTGTAAAGTTGGGATAAGAAGATTTTTGCATTTCTCTTCCACTTATGGAGGCAGGCCAGAGAGACAGAAACAGCTTGACTAGGACAACATCATCTTAGTGACAGGTACGATTAACACAGAAGTCAGTGGCAAAGTGGTTTCAGTGGGAAGAGATTTGAGCTCTTTCTCAGGCTGTAGTGCAGAGCAGAGCAGATAGCCGGGAGCCAGGCGCTGCCCGTCCGCTGTGTCAGCAGTGGCCAGCAGGAGCCCTTTGGAGCAGGAAAGAGGGCTGCCGTCTCTGGATATGGGAATTAGAAATAGTCCGTATATCAAATGCTGACCACACTGGACAGAAGCATTTCTTCTCTTAGTACATAGACACGTGAGGTGGGCTTCCCCGAGATGTAACGTCTGTGAAAGGAAATAGATCCCAGGCCCGCATAGAGTGGGAAAGAAATTTTGAATTTGGCCCATGGCAAATTGCTGTATAATACTACTTATTCTGGTCCCCTTTGTTATTGTTCACCAAAATTCTTCTGTGAGATTCATCATCAGCTTTGAAATATGTGGAAATCTGCTCAGCATGGTGAGCTATGGTGAGCAGATAGGAACAAGACAGAAAGAAAGAAAATTCACCAATTATTTCCCTATGTAAGTGGTCAACTCCCTCTTACGCAGCTTGATTAATCTGAGATGTGCACCACCACAGCCCTCGGAAGAGAAACCTTACAAATCTCCTTTCTCGCAAAACAAAGGCTGCTCACTGAAGTGTTCAGGTACTCAGTTACATTCAACACAAGCTAATTCACTTATCTTCAACAAGTGGGCTATTGATTTTTTGCCTGATTTCTAAGCTGCCCGGGGCTTTCTGAACTACAACAATAGCATCCTGCATAAAAAAAAAAAAAAAAGGAGGAGGAAATTCAGTAGAAAATATCCCTTTGTTCATCAGTAATTAGGATGACTTCACGTTTGCTTATTTCTGTCAGTATATTCAGCGTAGCCACAGTTTAGGAAAATTTCACAATCCTGTTTCACTTGCCTCTGCTATATAACATGATACCATAAACTGCATTCTACTGAAAATATTGCAGATCATTTTTGTCCATTAAGAGAAATTGTCCAATTGCTAGGAGTCATCTGCTAATTGTGCTACCCGCGTCCTTTCAGAGTCATGGAGTCAAGACTCCCATGGCTTTTACGGTTACCACACACAGTCAAGAATGAAATGGCACGTGACTCATGCAATTGTGGTAAAAATACTAAAATTTAAAAATAGATTTAAACCCATAAGTCCTATCTCCTATTGTGATATGAGCATATCAACTGCACTACATTCGATAATTCAGCCTTTTAGAGGTTCATATAAGAAAGGTGTATCGTTGCTTTTGCCCCTGTCGGTACATAGAAAGGCTGAAATGCATATTCACAATTTCAGGATTTAGATACAAATGAACCATAGGAAAACTCATCGTTTTTGAATGTGTCAAATGAGCTTTGTTTATTTGCAAGATGAAATATGCTTGTTTGAGTATTTTTTTACCTTTTGCATCTGAGCTTTAAGATACATTTAGCCTATGTTTTAGTAAAGTGTTGTCAGTGCAGGTCATGTACTGTTATTGTAAAGCCTGTAATAGAAAAGGAACTTAATTTACAGAATAAAGCCTTAATAAAGATAACTGGATATTGTATTGCTGAAAACAGATTTCTAGATAAAACTGGTCTAGTAAGCCGATATACTGTAACTAAAGTAATTTTCCTTTAAGTAAGAATAATGTTAACAGTACATTGTAGTTTGAGGGATGGGTTCCTACACAGGTGAAACAGAGTCCTAATTTTACATGCCAAAGAGGAAATCACAACCATAACCCTCGGTCCTAAAGCACAGTGGACTAAGAGGTAACTAAACAGAAGTGTCAGGAATCTTCCAAGCCAGGCTTTTCCTCACGCTTTCTCACTGAGGGAGTACCTTATTTCCTCCAATTTTTTCCCTTTTTGTCTGCTACCTAAAGTACAACATTACTGGAAATCTATATACAAATGGGGCCCCACTTACATATCTATTAGATAGAATCCCCCCCCCATTTTTTATTTCTAGCTATATGCTATACGCTCCCAGTCTCCAAATTTGGAATCTCATGGCCTTTTTGCTTCACCTCATGCTTCTAAATTGCAACTAAGAAAAAAAAGATTTCCCCTCCTGTCACGTCTTAGCAGAGAGGGATGGTGCTGCATTTTGTTTGACAAAGACAACGACAATGACAGCTTTAGAAAGCCTGACATGCAGAAGCTCTGACCTGCAAGAGCTCTGCCAGTATCACACAGAGATCTTTCCGTTGAAGAAGGCCATATACCATGTGGGCTGTTCCCAGCACTGTCCCCCAATGTATTTAGGGGATTCTGCAGTATGAAGCGGGATTCAAAGAGGACAGGCTTTTCACTTGCACATGGGATGTGTTTCTTCCTACCAATCATCTATCCTTGCCAGTTTGTTAGCTCAGCTCTGCTTCCAACTCCTTCCATTGCCTCTTAAAATGCACATTTTCCAAATAAGAAACACAAACTTAAAGTGTATATACCCAGCTGGTCCATGGGAGAAGATGACACTCTTACACACCAGTAACACTACGGCAAAGCTGAAGCGATGCATGATCCTCCACATGCTCAGTCAATACCTGAAGGTGGGGGGAGGAATCTGTCAACTGTAATACAGTTCTAGTAAAGATATCTCCTCTGTTCTCTTTGTCAAATTGACACACACAGATATTTCAATCTATACTTCATGGTTAAAATTGATCCTAGTGAGAGGATATGTGGCTTGATCAAACTTGTGTAGGACTGAATCAAACAGGATTGATGACAAAAAATATCTCCTTTAAAAAAGAAGGAAGTTCTTCTTGTGATAACAGGGAGTTGAAGTCTTGGTGAGGGACAGACAGGACAAAAAAAGCTCTAACATGACCAGTTCAGCATAAATAAGCCCAATATCACTGAAACCCAGTAATATATAAACAAAAGTAAAAATTATATATCTCTATAGATAATTCTGTGGCTTTGAAAATGGTGACCTTTTACATTGTGTTTAAAATCTATGTATTTTCAATTCCTGCCCTACTGTTCGTTCACAGCTCTGTGCCTGTGGAGGGGCATAAGAATGTGAGTGTGTGCACCTGTGGGTCTTTTAAGACCTAACAAGACAAAGTCCTAAAATAAATAGAACTGTAAGCACAATTGAGTTTTTGGAGTGGTGATCCAAAATAATTGTGATTCAACAGTATTTATCAGAGATAAAAAGGTAAAATTAAATATCACATAAATACAACTACAGAAGCATAGTATTTAGATTAAATTTAATATAGAAAAATGATGGGTTTTATTTATCCCTGTGTAGTCATAAGGTAATGTTAACTGGATCATAATTTTCACATTATAAAGGATCTAACCAGACAACTAGCATGTTATTAGCTTAGCAAACAATCTTAAATTCAGTGAATATTTCAGAGCCAAGATTCATATGTACCTCCTAGCAAAGACTTAGCTCCCCCAAAACCTTTTTGGGTATCAGATCACACCTTTACATTATTGTGCATCTGAGCTTTAAAAGATAAGTTTAAGAATATATTCTATAACTAAGGTGTATTCTGAAAACAATTTGAATAATTGCCATAAGGGAAAACCAGGGTTGCCAATCCAGTCTCCATATTCTTTCTGTCATAAATTTGCTTGCTTTAGCTTCTTCTCCCACTAAACTGTACTTGGCTGTTGTTTGACGTCATTTTGTATTTTCATGCCAAAGAAAACAATTAATTTACATCATAAAAAACCCCAAATGCTGGTGTAAAACAGTAATTTCACATTGGTTCTGGACCTAGAATAAGATATGCTGGTTTGGACTAAGATCCTATCATTACAGTAGTACAGCAGGGATGTAGGAATCTCAGGCTTATCCAGAGAAATATTAAGAAGAAGATGGGAGAATATAATAAGACTTCTGTAACAACCGATAGGACCAAACGGAAAACAAACGAGAAGTAAAAATACATATGATCATTCAGGTAACGTAGAAGTACGTTATTTGTACAAATAACAAATTTTGTACTAATGATAAAAATAACTACCTTGATCTACAGGTATTCTGAATCCCCTCCTTTGAAAATAAGGATGGGATGCTCAACTACTGCTGAAAATCTGACATGATGAGAGCATTGGGACTAGTTCGCTGTCTCCAAATACACAGGGCTGATGGCCCAGTACTGACCAACTCCCACTTCCCTTTAGTAGGATTACAGTTTTGCCTCTATTCTACCTGTAGTCTTATAATTACTGTCCCATTGCAGTCAGAAAACAGATGAGCACATTAAATATTTGGTATAAATATGAATGTTATAAAGCAATTTATTATTTGTCCTTCTGTAATGATTTCTAGATAAGTACCCTTTAAGGCCCAGTCCTAAAAGTTTCAGTCTATCAATCATCAGCAGGAGTTCTAATGATAGTTATAAAACTGTGAATTATAGGCATATGTCTAATCGGTATGGATTTTGGCAAAATAAAAAAACGTAAGATGCTCTTCAATCCATTATTGCCCACAAATGCAGGAAAAGACAATACAATGTCAACATTTGCCAACCATATACCGCAGAAACTTCCTGTAATATATAGAGAAAAAACAGAGTAATCTGAGATTCTAATCTCTATAACCCATTGAAAAACGCATTTTTATTAACAGTATCTATAGTGTGCCCAAAAAAGATTTAAAAATGGAGAGGAAACAATGACCCTTGAAGGGCTAAAAATGTTACACAGAGATAGTTTAGGTAATCATTTAAGACCACATAGTAAAACTCAATGAAGAACCTTAGCACACCTAACGTATCATTCAAAAAACCCTGTCAAAACAATCTCATGCAAGAATATTTACTCCAGTTACATATGCAATCAAATGAATCAGGTTTCAACATTAGGCAGGTAAATTGTATGTGTAATTTACCTGAATAAATGATATTTCAATTTCAGAAATCTAGAACAAGGAGTCCCTGTTCTCCCTCCTTGCCATTCCCTCCGGGGCAAATGCAAGCCCAGGCTAAGAAGGTGCTGTTAGAAAAATGTGCAACTGAGAAGCACGTATCTCATTTTCAAAAGTGACTCAGGCAGTTGGAAGTGTAAATACCACTGAAATTTGGTAAGATTTGGGAACTTAATTTTTAAATTAGGAATTAGGCTCTTAACAGCCTTGGGCTTTAGGCATCACTGATTGTATTTTCAAAGGAGTTTAGAAACATGAAAAGGAAGCTATGGGCCTACTGATATTTTCAAAAGCATGTGCACAGTGCAGTGGCTTACCTTCCTGGGCTGCTTGAATTTAGTTTTGAAAATCATGAGATGCTTATCTGTAGCTCCAAGTGCCTAAACCATTTATTTGATAACATAGTATCTAATAATTTAGGTATATCTGCTCTATTTTCCAAAGAACACTGAAAGCACCACAAGGAAGTCACAGACTAGCAGATGACTACTTTCTGAGTTTTTATTTGTAGTTGAAGGAACTGTCAAATAGACCCTCGTAACCCTTCCACCTATGCTAACATGTTATTTTTGCAAATTTTAGAAACGGGTTATCAAGTTAATAACAAGTTTTAGAAAACAGCACCACCTTTCATGGTACAATGTAAAACTAAAATTCTAAATTTCCCAGTGGCTGAAAGACAGCCTCCTAATAGGCTGCCTCTCTCTGTCTTAACTGATGTTTGCCTGATGTTGCAAATTTATATAGCAAAGTGAAACATGGAATGTTTTTTCTAAGAAAACAACTGAATGACATAGCAAAGCACAGCATGGCATTTTAAACACAGCAGCGTACTCAAGAGCTGAGATCTGCATAGTCTAATCCTCCTAGTATTAATCTCACCTGTCTCTACTTTTCCACAGAGAAAATCATTTAAACAATCAGTTAATGAAACCATGATTATATAGCTACCTCAATCTTTTGTTCTTTCCAAAGAAAGAAACGGTGCTGATCGCTATTCCAATTCGCAATTTTCATCACAATTTTTTCATCCTATTTTTATTTGCGTATTAATGCATCCCCTTGCTTTACATTAAACTATTACACACTTCTGCATTATGAAGTCTGTGTAATTAATTGAAGACTTCTATTTACTGCTCTACTTTTCCCTGATCCCTGGATACACAGATGTCAAGGAAGGGCCTATACTACAACCTTTGGACTGGCTGATTCTTGGCTGCAATGTAAAGGGAAATGGTGGAACAAGAGGATAGGATTTGGTTTCTGATTCTTGCAGGGCATACACGCAGCCAGGATGCAATGTAACTCATTCTACTAACAGCAAAATTTTTCCAGATACCAGTTCCATGTGGATGCTTCATCGTTAAAGTAAATTCCAGGGATGCCTGTTTCCCAGCACTGGTTATCACAGCTGCAAGCTATAGAGAGACTTTTCCACAACCTGTGGCTTGTTGACAGTTTTCTACCACATGTCTGACAGTCACTACCCAGAGCTAACACTGATTAATACTATCCTGCTTATCATTCTGCTTGACTTTATAGGGAATACAGATGATGGTGTTCAACATTTGGCATAATTTATATTCAGCTATAGGTCTCACAAAGCTCTTGTGTGATGCTGTCTACTACTCCGATCCCAAGAATTACCAATGTAGTCAATAGCCTGCAAATCTGAGACATAGACTTCTGTTTCCTGGGATCACCCTCAACTACATAATGTGTGGTTAAGAATCAGTTTTACCAGAGATAATTTATTGAATATTTTGGAAAAGAACAACATTTAGTTGTTTAGCCAGGATTTAGTCTTTTTTTCCTAGATAAGCATATCACATGGGTAGTGGAGTGATAGCGGAGCATATGTATATGCGCATATGTACATGCAATAGGTATTACACATAGAAAATAATACTACACACACGTCTGCCTCACATGATGGAAATATTCTTCCCTTCCAAGAAACAACAAATATTTAAAAAAACAGAAGTAAACAAAAGCAATATCAGCATCTCATATTGTTTATGATTTACCGAAAGTGGGAAAAATACTGGTTTTGGTAGAATGACTTCATACTGTAGAAGAGAGATGGAGAAATTACTCCATTACATGTATTAAAAACACTCATGTGAACACAGTCATACCCTCTCCCCTCCATCTCACAACATGTCTGTCTGGGGGGAAGGGGACAGGGATGATGGGATTCATTACACACTGCCATCTCCTTCAGGCAGAAAGGTTCCCATTTGCACCCAGACAAGTTACAAATGTCCTTTAATTCTTTGATGACTAAACATCACTTTATTAATTCTTAGTATAATTTCAGTAGTAACTACAAGGTGCTAGACACTCTCAACACTCATTAGTATAGACCGATGCCAAAAAAATTGAAAGGGTACCTTCTTATTTACTCCATAACTAATTGCTTTGCAAGAAATATATCCACTATAGGACTGTGTAACAGTGCTGCAGTTTCCTAAGACAAGGGTTACACATTACACTCTAAGAGAGATCTGTGGAAATACTGCAAAAGTTTGACTTACAGAGTTGTACTAGTCTTTTGCATAAAAAAGTGACTTTAACTGAACTAATACTGCCTTGGTATCCCCCTTTATCTCAAAAAAAAAAAAAATCAATATTAAAATCAAGCCATGTAGTGTACCAACAGGTGACATTTCCCAGTGAGGTGAATATTGTTTATAGTTCTCTCAAGCCTGAGTGATTGCTTACAGGTCTTCCTCAAGATGACTAGCTCATGAATCATCTTTGAGCCTATATTCCACAAAAATCAAGATGATGAGTCTTACTGAGAAACAAAAGATAATTAAGGTCGCAAGTGAACACCTGGGGTCAGACTGGATGGCATTATGAATGCATATTTGTGTATTTTTTCTCTATGGTTTTGTTTAATTTGGACTTAGCCTTCAGTGAAATGAAAGCAGCAGGACAGAATTTAAACTCTGTTTATATGTTCCAACTTAAAACACCTCTGCCTTCTCTCTGTCAGACCTCACAACAGCAGGATCTGCTGCGTACGAATGGTACACAGGTAAAGCAGACAAACGTCCATCAGCGAGTAGGTTAACACTGCTAAACTGATTCAACTTTAGTGTGACTTGTTTTTTAACCCACACTTCAGGAGGTGTCTACGTGGTATCTAATATGTATGAGCCTCTATACACTACACGGCACTTACAGCGCATTTTAAAAAGCTACTCCTTTTATAAGTTAAAACCTACAGTACATTTTTAACCAGTTTTTGAGTATTCTAAAAGGAAATGTTTTCTGTTTCCAAGCCAGAACTGGTCATTTCTTCCACAGAATATGATGTTTGAAAATCAGTTCTTCCTATTATAGATTTCTCCCTCAGCTTGTAGAAAATCCATGATTCCCTAAACATTGGTCTTTGAAAGCACATTGACTAAAATCTTCATGCCTAATTCATGAAGTGTAGTCTGGAGATTAGTGGAGCTGGACATAGACCAGGAATACTTTATCATATTCTAATAAGCAGAGGCTGAAAATTGCATTTCTAAAGCTACAGTATTAAAGGGCACACTGCAAAACATGACCCAAACATAACTCAGTAGTTCTACACTGTCTGTAAAGGCTTTGATATGATAAAGTATGCTGACGAGGGGAATAAACACAACTAGAAATTTCTGTATTTAAGAAGAGGGGGAAAACCAGCAAACACTCCATGTATACATCAAAGCATATATTGTATATTATAAACTCATAAAATGTGATCCCAATGGAACAACCCTTGTACTGTTATCGATTATTTGAACACACCACGGAACATCATTGCAATAACATAAAATTAGGCTTATGTAGCAAATGTGACAGTAAAAAAGGCTAGTAAAAATAGTCTGTAAGGCTAATGTAATCATTACCATAAAACTCTTAATGACATCTTGCCATCCAATACACCAGAAAAATGTGAAAATTAAAATTACTAGAGGAGAAACATGAATATTTTTGACTTATAGTGTTTGTGTTATTTTAAAAGTAAATTGCTCACCACTCCTTTTTTGTTTGGTTGGGGTTTCTTTTGTTACAAAGAACTAAACTTAAAAAGGAAGTATATACGCCAAGGTTTCTAATTCCCCCACAGCAGGATCTGTGGGCAGTAGAAGACCTTGGAAAAGGATCTTTTTATATAATAGGTTTTTCTTCTGATGTAGAAGGGTGAAGATAGACATCTCTCCCATCTTCTCTCTCCATGGGAGCATATTATAGCATCAGGATCTGTTTTGGGAAGAAGACAGACAATAAACAGCCCTGGGTCAGGGAAGTACCACAAATTGTACTGGAAAGAAAGACAAAACCATACAGCATTCCTCCTCTGCAAGCACAGAGACAGCAGAGCATTTCCAGGAGAAGCGCCTCAGCGAGAGGCAGGTGCAAAGACAGGGCTGTTGCAGAGGCGTGGGGGGCACCCACAGTGATTCCCACTCACCCAAGCATACACACATCTCCTGAACATTACTCTGGCATCCATGCCTGAAAATTCGTAATGTTTCCTGTCCCTATGCCTCTTCCACGCTTCTTCACATCTTAAAACCTCCATAGAAGTCCAGCCCTATTTACAGGCTAAGCACTGTCTCTAGATTTGGTACCTTGGTCTGGTCCTGCAAAATTTATAAATGAAGTAGAATAAAGATGTTGCTAACCTGGAGAACTGGTGCCATGTTCTGTAACTTGTGGTGGCTGCTTATTACACAGGTAATTGGATTGGGCAACGTATGAAAAATAGCTCACATAATACCTATAAACCAAAACCAAGTAGTATAAATTGAGAAAACACTAAAATTATCAGTACCTATGTTCATAGCAGTCATCTGTTGTTACTGACACCTAATATCTGATTACGTCTTGCTTTATCTGTATGTTTAAGACAGGATTTCAGCAAGTCACTCACCAAATTTTCCCAGAAATGAAAATCACCTTTTTTTAAAGACAAATGTCCTTCTAGAGTCTAAGGAATTGCTACAAGGCTTTTATTTTCCGCTTTAGCAGTGGTCATCATACACACAAAACTTGAACAGGCAGGGATGTTGTATTAAGAAAAAATGAAGAGAAGGAACAAAGGACTATTTGGTCAGAGCTGCAAGACTTGGAATGAGTGAAAACCATCAGTCACAGTGACCAACAGACCCTAGCAGTATAAACAAGGTAGAAATGATAGTCAATAAAATCACAATTAGGTACACTGAGTGTCAGCGTTCCTGTGTGCTCACAATCAAGGAAATCAATAACTAACACTGAAAATTCTCCACTACTTGCTTTCGTTTTCTATTTTCCATTTATTTTTTTATTTGGCTTCCCCAGCTGATTCCACCAAGAGTATCTTTAATAAAAGGCAGTTCCAATTACTGGGGATGGTGCAATAGGAACCAAGTGCAAGAGAACTAGGGAAGCCTACTGGTTACCATTGAAATTAAAGTGGAGGGAGTAAAAACAAGAAGTTTACAAATAAATTAAGAGATTGGACACTGTTCTTCACGCCCATTCAATTTATAGAAAGGATGTTGTGTAAGCTAGCAACTTTTGCTACTCCAAAGCTTCTTACCACAGAAGAGTCCTTACTGGTAGAAACTTACAGAGAATTAATGTATCTGCTAAAAAGTTAGAATGGCATGTCTCATGACAAAAGACAACAGAAATTCACAGTAAAGACAACAACTGTTGCTACTTCCAGGAAACCATTTCTCACTTGGCTTACTGCAGGCAGCATACCACATCTTTCTGAGTACTTTCCAAACACGCATATATCCAAAGGAATTCAAGCATCTCTGCAGTTTGCCAGGAATGCGTATAACTGCATTGGGTAGTTTATTGAAAAACAGTTTTATTAATAATTCTTCTGTATTACCTCTGGGAATTTTCATATACACCTACACACGAATCACACTGATGATTTAGTCAGAGTAACAGTTTGCCAACAAAAACAAGCTTTCTTACTGTATCTTCTAAATTTAGTGGTTTCATTCCTATAGTGATATACAGCACAAACTTCTTTAGGTCTCCTTATTCTGAACATCCATCATTCAGAGACATATCAAAGAACCTCTCTCCAAGTGTAGAAAGGTTTAAGTGTTGCAAATGGATGGCTGTAGAATGGACCCTTCATTACCAAAGGAGTGAAAAATGGAGGCTGCTTTAACACTTCTTGAGGTGTGTTTTTATTAACAGTGTGCATGCACCCACCTATAAAAACTGGTTCATATCTTTTGGAAATAGTCAGTTCTAGACAGGAATTGTACCTTATTTAAGATAATGCATGTAAATGCATATATAAGATGGAAACATAATGATTTGGGTGGCTCCTGACAGCAGCGAGTTCCTATATTTTAGAATATTTTACACTTGTATGAGAAAGGCTTTGGCAGTTGTTTTGTAACACAGCATAGACCGAGAAGTGCCCTGCCTTTTGCATGAATATAAAACCCTTAATCTTAAGCTGTATAAACACAAGATATCATTCATGATAAATGCCCTTCTCTACCTGTGACATTTTCCTCATGCTGTTTTCCATACACAATTGGTACAAATCACACAATATATGAAAACAAAAAATAGCATTTTGCCTGATCAGTGTCTGTTTACAGTAATCAGAGAGAAAAAGTGAATGACTCTTATAATGACATTTTATAGCTTGTTTCCAATCAATAAGACAGTTATTTTGAAAGATTCACGTAAGTTTAGAATCAATTATGAATGGAAAGGAAAATGAAAAAAGGTGAATATCACTGGCTTGAGATTTTCATTTGAGAGTTGTATTTTTTTCATCTTGCCAGACTCTTGTAAGTGATGCAGCATGGTTGAGCTCTGCAATAAATGCTTCTACAGAATTATTCACCATCCTCAGGAATCAGTCTGGTAATTTAAAATTGAGCGTATTTATTTCTAAAACACATCTGCAGCTTTGAATACAAGATGTTAAGGATATTATTTTTAAACTGCTTTACATACTATACTACTGTGAAATACAGCTCTTGCTACAAGGAACTTTTCTTCTTTTACTTTATGCTCCTGAAAAATATATCATTTAAACATTTAGCACACACAGATAAAAAAGGGGAAAGTATTGAAAGAGATAATAACTGAAACTCAAAACAACAACCACAAAAAAGAAATCTTAATTTTAAAAGCACATCTTCATTCTGTGAGCAAGCTGTGGTAGTGAAGGAGGGGGACAAGGAGCTCACACTGCAGTGAGTGTAAACGAATGAGAGAGATGTCATTAAAAGTTTTCTAAATGACAAAACGTCCTTGGGGTCGCTGGGGGGAGCGAGACAAAGGGAGACAGTGAGTCACTTTATGTGGTTGTTCTCAGCTCTTGTGTTCTGCCTTTAAAGTCAGATCTTGTTCCTTTTTACAACAAGGGAGGAAAAGTGGGTATAAAGTGGATACAAATCAAACCATAGTGAAATGAGGCTCCTCTTCAAGTTGACACAATTCCTTTGTAATAAATACCCCACACAAGCCTCCTACCAACTGTGGTTACCATTTGGCCCCGTAGCTCATGTTTTCTTATAATTAAAGCAGAGTTAATCATAACATTATCTTTCCTATTATTATCCACTATGAAAACAAGATGGTTCCTGGTCTAGCACTACATTTTAAATTTTAACAGTATCCCTGACAATCCACAGCAATTCTTAATGAAACACAGAGATAAATTTAGATCATTGTAAGTGATATCAAAATCCTCTCCTTATCTAACAATTCTTACATTTCATATTCAAATGAGGAGTTAAAATGAGTCCAAATGGACTCTTTTCATGATGTAATAATAGCAAAATTTTTATTCAAATTTATAATTATTTTGTATCTCCCAAAAAATAATGAAGTATTTTATAGATGGAAAAAATAGCTTACACCCTAGCAAGTTCTGCTTTAACTAAATGCACACGAAAGTCTTAAGGATTACCACTAACAAAGGAAAAATCTCCGTATCTCTTTTGAACCCTCTCTATTTGAATACCATGCCTGAGCCCTCTACCTGTTCAAGATACTATCCACATTCACAGGTGAGAGGACCTTTATTTGCAATGAGAATTGCCCCTAACTGCATGCTAATAGGACCTGCTGTTCAATAAAAATATCGGCTATCACAATACGCATAATGCAGCTTTAAGACAGCAAAATCAGAGTCATAAAACTTCGTCTGTTCACAGACATTTGAAACACATTGTTTATGCTCAGACTTCTTCCTCTGCGCAATTCTTTGCAACCCCAGAGATAGATTGTGATAGAAAATTTCTGGCAGTTTAGTCTCCTGATACATGTCTTTTCACTAAACTCTCTCCGAATGCCTCTTAAAGGAACATATGATCTATAATTCTAGTCTGAGTGGAAACATTTCTGTATTTTACTATGAGGATTTATATCACATTAACAACACAAATATGCAGTATTTATTCCTTTCCCGATTCCTTTTTGTGCAACTTCTCATAGTCCTTTAGCTGCTTTGGCATTAACTGCTAAAATGCTAGAATGACAACCAGGCCATGCAGCAACTTGGATGAAGAAGAATTTATCCTATAATGTGCAAATGCATCACTGACAGAATTTCCAGTGTGAACTGAGACCTCAAAGGACTTTCAACAATGTCAAAAGAGCATTTGTGTGGAGAAGACACACAGCACCTCCCTGTTTGGTGATGAGACACTAACCAGCTTTAGTTCTGATAAGATGCTTTACCTGAGGTATTCAATTACACCCCTACCAGACTGTGCTGAAGGAATATTTAAAGTCTGCTTTGCCCTTGACTCTTGATTCTGCATGTCAAAACCACTTAACTCAAACCCTTTTGGATTACCAATACTGCATTAAGTTCATTGACTCCTGTACCAGATTATCCAGGACCAGATGAACTGATATCACACACAGAGATATTGATGCTGTTTTAATATTAGATAAAACCAGCACAGCTTTATAAACATTTTAATTTGGCGGGGAGGGTGGGTGGGCTGGGAGAGAATTAACAGCTCTCTCACACAACCTGCAGTCAAGTATTTTATGGAACCCTCCCTTGAAATTATTGTGAAAATTCAGAAATTTAGTGAAATAGAGAGATCCTCAAGAAAATGCTCTTATTTGAGAATTTCTGGTTTATGAAGCCACAGAACTGTCCACACTAATCTACAGCTCCCCTTGCTGGGTCAGCTGCTGAACTGCATTCAAGCAGTGGCAAACAAATAAAGTATTTGAAACATTTAGACTTAGAAAATGTGCATCATACACATGTGCTGTTTTGCACAATGAGCTTCTGTGCTGTACACATTGCTTAGAGATGGAGCTTCAGCAGCGCAAGACAAATTTCAGACCATACTTCAGTGCTGAAACTGAAGAGACGACTTAATCAAAAACCAAAAATGTATACCAATTTGCCTCTGCCTTCTAGGTTTCTACAGACTTCCTTGATTATCACAGGGAATCCTCACTTTTCTTCTTTATCCTTCCCACTCTGAAAGACGTCAATGAACAGACCGTTATTCAGAATGGTGATGAATGAGACTCAAAATCTGGTAACAGCTTTACTCAAAAGCATAACCAGTCCTTGCTCGCTTACTAGAAATGAGTATGCCACAGCACATTTTGTTCAGGCCACCTGCAAAGTTAGTGTTTTGTGCTCTTTCATAGAACTAGGTACTGCTACTGTTTGCCAACTCTACGGGGTTTTTTACTTTAACAAAATTTAGGTATCTCAGTAAATCTGATTTTTTTTGTGCAGTACATTATATCTGTCATCAGTTATTCAGATACACCCATAAACACACTGCAAAGGTTTTTCTTTCTTGAAATGTCTTGATAGTTTTCATAACAAAGAGTAAAATACACTCTATATCTCAGTCAACTGATCTCTACGCAACACCAACTGCTTAGACAAATGATTCAATATAATTTCTTATTCTCATTCAGATACTCGGGTACTTGTGTAGCAGCATCCAACGACGTTTGGATGGAATTCCATCTACAGAAATACTTTCTTTTCCCTTGACCTTTCTGGTTGCAATTTGCATTTTCAGGTAATTCAGAGTGTCTCTTACGCTTTTGTCTGGACAAGTTTATCTTTGTTAGTTATCCTGACATCACTGTGGCGATATGACAGATAATAATATGGTTGGAGTGTAAATCATACTGCAGTGGCTCTGACACAAATGTGAGACTATCGTATTGGTTTGGATACGAACACAGACACAGATGTACAATACACATTGCTGTAGAAGTTTTGTAGAAAAAAAAATCCTATTCAGGGAAAATAATAACAACATAGGCAAACATATCTTCTAATGACAATTTTTATCTGAACCTAGTGAAAATTTGGAAGCATGATATATTTTTGTGGTTAAAACCAGTGCATGCAGACAAAGTGTACTTACGATTATTTGTTTGGGTAAGAGGTATGCCTATATTTCTTTCTCCTCAGTGACTTTGTGTTCCTCTCATTAAAATAATTGTTACAACTGACAAAAAAAAAAAAGAAAAGCAAAAAGAAAGCAAGAATATGTAAGTCAACAAATATCCAAATAAAAAATATAGATCTATTTTTCATATGCCTCTGACACCCTTTTGACCATGTATTGACCATTTGTGACCATTTTGCTCAGACTAAACCAATCAATAAGTTGCTCATCCAGAATGCAAAACTGAATTTTTTTACTCTTACAGAGTTGATAATTCAAAATAAGATGAGAAGAAGATTATATTGCTATAAACTCACAGTATGGATATCAACAAAGCAGCGAGACCAAATCACACTGGAACAATAACTACTAACTTAAGAATTATTACTGCTTCTAGCAAATGAAATATTTTTTAAATGTTTTGAAAGTCAAAGGTAAATTTGACATATTTGTCAATTTTCAAAGGAGTCTGGAGTGATTAGATTTAGGGGTCAGTCACTTTACGGTCACTGTGACACCACAGATTTTACTTTCAAATTAAAAACGAGAAAAATAATAATCAAAACTTCACACACACACACACACAAGTGACTAGCTGATATAGGGATTTGTGAAGTTAGTCTGTCACCCACTGAAATGAATCCCACTTATCAGACATAATTTTTCTGACAAATAACCTTGATAGGTAAAGGTAAATCACATAGACAATTTACTGCTATTACAAAGTTCTTCAAACTGTGTGCCAACACTCATCCTCTTCAAAATAAACCAGGGAGCACTAGGTCTCATGTTACAAAGTATCTACAATTACAGAACACTTTCCAAAATGCTAACAATAAATCTAAACCAAAAATCAATACTATTAATTTGTGAGATGGATGCTAAAAAAATCAAAGCTGCCACCGTTCAAAAGTGCTAAAACATAAATGCAATGGAAATCATAAATGTGCTTTAAAACTCAATTTAAAAATACCAGTTACAAGTTTTTCTAATCTAAATTTAAGATCCATGTTGCTTATTTATTCCTATGAAAAAGGATACGGCAGATGAATTGTGAATTACGTTAACAGACATTTTCCCAGCCACAGAAATTGTTGGCTTAATGCCCAAGGAACACAATAGCCACATGTTTGCAATCTTTAATTATCCAATTAATGTAGTGTCATTTTAGCAATTAGTTCAGATGACCATATGTAACTTTTTACAAATAGCCCTTTCTTACTATGACCGGAATGCCAAACGTACCAGGATGTGTTTATATTAAATGCCCAACTTGAACTTTAGAAGGACTTCCATAATTACCTATGTTTAACATACTGCAACTTTTGCTATTAGACTCTTTCTAAAATTGATTTAATTTCTTAAGTAGGGTTGTTTTTTGCAGACTTGTTCTTTTGAACTTGCAACCCAAACTCCATATTTTGTTATCTCCCGTAATGGTAAAAAAACACGGTTCTGATGAGGTCACAGCAGAGCTGTCAAAAAAACAGCTTGGTTCAGTTTTGGTGGTTTCTTCAGACAAAAATTGAAAACTAGCCTGATATAACGCCTGCGTAGACACTGCAAAACCTTCATCCCCACATTTCTTACAAAGCTCTACAGACTAACTACTTGCATTAGCCAGCATGCCATGACAGCGGTGTACATGGGAAGGGTGAGGGAATGGCACCTCCGCATTTTGCAGTATTGCAACACAACCCCAAGCGCACTGTGCACTCGTGCTTGGTTCAGGGCCAGCGGGCTGCTGCCTGTCAGTGCCAGGTGGCTGCCAGGTCAGCTCTGTGAAGGCAACGAGCTGAGGCAAAGCCAGAGCATCGTGTCCCTTCATCGACCCAAAGCGGGCTGCAGGAGACCAGCACAGAGGAACCTTGAGAGACACCATGTCTCCTTCCTGTAAAGCTATTATGCTTATCGAACGTGATTTAGCTCAGCAGATGCAATTCTCATACTTAGTGTTATCTCATGCTTTACAGCTTAAGTTACACTCCAGAAGAAATGAAGACAAGTATGTAGATTACATTAAACGCTCCTTTTTTGAAGCATATGGCATTGGCCATGGTTGGAGGGAAGAAATTGGCTTACCTGGAACCTACATGAAAATTAGCTTCCCTAGAAAGTTTAGATTCAACACATAAAAGCATTTATTCCTTATATAAGGAATATTCCCATATTCCTTGCAGTAAGAAGTTCTCTATATTCTCACTGATTTAGGATCTGGTCCCAAACACACCTTCTAGTTGCTCCAATGATACAAACAATACAAAAATACTAACAAAGAACAGAGACTTGCAGAACTGATTCCTGAGTTCAGTACAATGGCATACAATAGAAACCTGAAGATGAAAGCAGAATGTCTGCTTGAAATTAATACAAAATACTTTGTTTACTATCTGGCCATCACTGTATTAAGCATTAAACAAATTCAGAGAAAACTATTTTCTGTCACAGTATTTCTCTGCAGCAAAAAGATAAGTTATTTTCTCCTTAGGATACTCAAATTATAATCACTAGTATACAGGTAATTGTTGAAGAAGGGAAAAGAAAAAGCAATTGGTGTATAAATACTTTGAATTTCTACTGTTTATACAACTGCATTTAGATGAAGGTATAATACAGAAAGAGACACAGGTCTCTATTTCTCCTTAATTGGCTTCATTTCTCTCTAAGGACTCTTTTAATATATAAAATCTGTAAGCATTTTAATGTAAAATTCATATAAACCTAAATGAATAGGTTAGCATTACATTTTTCTGTCACTATAATTTATGAACACCAAAAATGTTGAGTTATAAGGCATACTGTTGTAGATCATTTTCTTCATAATAAAGACATTATTTTTGTATCTTTTGTTCTGTCGTTCATTTTGACTACCTGTCCACATTTCACAGGGCCTCTTTTACACTCGGGTTTTTAGGAAAACAAATGCAACTGGGTGACCTCTGGTCTCTGATAAAAACTATAGCTTCCAAGAGATGTTTCATACCAGCCACAAATCTGCTATAATAGCTGGACATGCTATTTAACAAGATTTGTTAAGGATCCTTCCAATTATGCACCTACAGACTTGAAATACCGGAGGAGCACAGCTACCTCAGTAGCTCTTAAGATAATTTCCTCTGAAAACAAGGGAAGTTATACCCAATCGCAAAAAAAAAAGATAGTGCTATCCTGAGGGATAGAAACTTTTGGGGGGGTAAAACAGCTTTTTAACTGGACTTCTACCATACATTCTCAGACAAAATGTAATAAACTCTTTAAATGCTGGACCCATTTACCACCAGATTCACACTCTGATTAAAATCTGTACTGATTATCTTAGAGTAATGCCCTTAGGAGAATGAAAAAGCATTAGAAATGAGTGACTCAATGTGTTTTGGCCACAGCAATGAACTCTTGCATGCAGATACATACTGGGAGAAGTGAAAAATACCTGGACGTTTCCCTTGATGTTAAAATTTGCTATAGCCTGGTCTTTTCTGCAGAAGTTTGTTTGAAAAACGAAGGGATAGAGGAGGTGCATTTATAAGATTCTTCAAGATTACTCTGATTACTTCATCCCTTTCAAACGCAGAGTATATTGAAGCCTTTTTAAAAAATTCATACAGTAGAATCATTCTATGCAACTGTAAGAAGAAAACTGTCAGACAACATTCCCAATTCAATATTACATTGTGCTTCAAGAAAAGATTTCCATATATTCTAGATTAAAAAAAGTCTCATAAATAAATGATAATCCATTGCTTGCAGTGAAAAATGAAAAATAATTTTCTGTTTGCATTTTACTCCACAGAGTAAAATTTAATCTCTCTTTTAATATATTCTTTGTATATACAGAGAAGTAAAAAGATGTAACCTTATGAAAATTGATTTTTTTACACGGTTAAAAATATTTCTATCGGTGTTTATCTAGAAATCTTATTTTTATGAGTGCTGGAATATATCACATATTGATAACTTACATTATTTCAAACAAATTATGATAATGTTCTTTTTTTTAAAGAGAAGGGAGAAAACCTAGGTTTTTAACACTAAACAGCATAGAGACAATGATGAAGAAAAGGGAAACTTCTAAGAGGTTCCTACATGTGGCCACAGTTCAACAGAAATCTGTTAGTAATTTTATAGAATTTATTGTAACAAGACTTCTATGTATTTTACATAAATCTAAAATAATATAAACATATACTATATATGTGTGCATATTTATAAATACATTTACATTTTAAGTAATGTGATGTGTTAGTGTTGCACAGAATATAAATTATATAGTACAAACGACCTATACCTAAATTCCCTGGCAAGATCAGAAGTATACTGAGTTTGTTTTAGCTGATACAAGATAATCAAATAAAACGTTGGTTCTCATAAAACAACTTTTTTAAAACCCTGAACTTTTTTTAACATGGTGAAATAAATTTCCCTGATAATGTTTAATTTGTCAGGGAAAAAAAATACTACATAATTCACAACAAAACATTTTGGTTTTGGCTCTTGTATAGAAAAGCAGCAGAAAACAAGGTTAGATTCACAATTCTGTCAAAGAGGCATCTTCCTCTTACTTGTGATGTAGGAGTAACCTGGTTTAATTCCCTTCTCTGCCTGGGGGGATTGGAGCGCATCGCCTGCCTCTGGTTGATAGCTATGTGGTGGCTGAGGGCACTCACTTCTCTCCTTAATACAATTCCACTTTCTGTAAGTAATTAAAGTTTCACTGAAGCAGGTACTGAAACCCCAGTGACCCACTTCCCAGGTAAAAGCCACAATCACCAGCCAAAAGGGTCATTCTCACTTACTTTATTTCCCAATTAGTAGTTACTCCATACAAGATAAAACAGGACAAAATGCAGTCCTATTGCTAAAACGCTATTTTGGCACAGCCATTTAGAGACTTTTCTGGGAGAGGTAGGCTGCAAGACAGAAATTGTGAACTTGAGATAGCAGTAAGATGTCATTTTGTATTCAGTTTTGTAGGGAATAACTGAACAGTCAGTGTGAAAAGAGAATGAAAGCGATTCCCTGCCCTGCTAGTAACCTGGGAGTATTTATCTGACAACCTACCTCTGATGTGTGAACAGTTCTGAGGTCACTGAAAATATGGTGGTTCCTTCCATCCTAGAATAATTTACTGTCTTTCTTTAAATATATTCACCTGCTGTAAAAGCCTTGCCATCAGTTACTTCTGCCACTGGCAAAGGAAAGAGTTGCACTGTCCTGTAGCTATTTTATGGCAGCCTGCATTAACACTCCTTCTAGTCTGAATAAGTACAGGTTGAGGAAGCTGCAAAGGGGTCCCAAAAACTTAGAAATGGTCGATGACAATTTTCTAGTCTGAGATTTGGCCCTATAAATGACTACCAGTAAAAGATACAGATAGGTATGAGTATCTTTCAAACTGTGATGGAATTACATCAGCGTTTCTCTAACCTGGAACCACATCAGGAAAATATTATGAAAAAAACATGTAATTAACTCCTAACAGGATGCTGTCAGTATGTAAATGTAACAGCAATGTACTTTCAGGCAACTTGCATACAGCTATATGAGTATTTTCAAAAGTGTGAAAATTATTTCTAAAATGGCACAAAAGCACCACATTTTAAATGGGAATTCTCACTCATGGAATTACTCTCATCACTGCAGGAAGTGCTAATTGTCCTGCTCACTGGAAGCTTAATAAAAGTGCTGTATTTTGTCCCTAATTGTGATTAGTCAGTGTGGCACTGTGAATGGCAGCAATTCCTTTTCAAACATGGCAATTTTCAAAATTTGGCAAAGTGTACATGTTATGCAAATTACTTTATAATTGTACTGCGTGCTAAAAGAAAGGAACAGAACTCCAGGCAGAAAAAAAATAAGCCATTCTGCAGGAGAAGTAGCATCCTGGCCAATGCCAGGCACTGGCAAACAACACAACTGCATACGGCAGCAGCCAGCTGAGGACATCAAAACCTTGTTTCTGCCACCGATTTGCAGCACTCAAAAGCCAGTCACCATTACCGCTGATGTTGTACGAGGATACGTGGGACAGAGGATCTCGGTGAAGTGATTCTGGATACATTGGGCAGGGAGACTTGGTGGAGGTCCCAGCACATCTCTGTTGTTACCAATAGCTCCTCTCCCATCCCAGTCCCGGATCAGCTGGAGCAGGCAAGCCCAGTATTCTGCAAGTCTCGCCCCAGCCCGAGCCATTCTCTGTACCTGTCCTTCACTGCATAAGAAGGGCTCGCAGCCTTGGTTTTTGCGTGCACTGTTGGGAAGCCTTGAGCAGGCTCTAACTAAACCTAAATGACTTCAGAAACATTTGAGAAGGACTGCTGCAATGTCTACACACAGCTAATTCTTTATGAAACTTGTATCAACACATACCTTGCTGATAAACAAAGTCTGCTGTAAAATAAAAGGCAAAAAAAGAGAAAAATTGTTGCTTACATAATGAATATACCAAAGGCAAATATTTCCACTGCTTCTAATAAACAGACGATATTTCTGTTTTATCCTACAAATTTCCAACGATGCACCAGTCAAAAATGTCACTGGGTTATTAATTCTTCAAACAAAATAAAAAGATCCTTATATCTGTATTATTATTAAAATATAAAATAGTATTCAGAGATGTGATAAATCTTCCGACTATCAGAAGCATCATTTTGCAATGCTTTCTCCCTAGTGAAGCTGAATCTGTACAAAGATCCTGGTAAGTGTAACAGGCCATACATGCTGAAAATAAGGCACAAGAAATCTCATTGCAATGGCATCTACTAGAAGACAGTATCATCATATGGTCCAACTTCGATTATCATCTGTCCCTGGAAGCTAGGATTTCTCCTAACAGGAATAACAGTTTTCCTATTTTTTTTCTAGCTAATAGAGAATGACAGTAACTAGATCTCAAGTGTAAACACAATATTGTTTTTGCCAGAGCTTATTTGAAACTGGCCCTTAAATTTAAAAAATAAAAGTAACAGAGAAAGTTTATTATATACTTATTGAAATCAGTATCTGACAATAATGCCATTTACTCATGCATTTTTTACCCCGTGTTTCTCTTTCAGAAATGTGGAAATACTCATTTTGGGGTGCACTGAAATGTGGTTATCAAGCAACTCTTCCTATTTCATATTTTTCATAACAGTAAATTTCCAAGGTCTGTAGCGTGTGTTGTCAGTGTTTCTCAAAAGAGGGTTTCTGATCATTACTTCAGGTTAAAATGACTTACCATGCAGCCATCTGGTCGCATGCATTAGTACACACTTCAGAAATCCACAAACATTTTATAACTGCACTCTCCACTGTGCTCTAAGTGCAGTGATGGTAGCAAGCACCCAAGTACAGTATGTAAATAAGACAAAGACTAATAATGCCTTCAATCCTTCGAGCGCAAAGGCTGCTGTAGTATGTAACATAGCAACACATTTTCCATTACACCCTAAGATTAATAAGCCTCATGGAGACCTGGAAAATCTGACAGAAAACAAGGGCAATACGATGTTCATTTCTGTTTCATTAAACACGGGATGAGCTGATGGATCTCTCCACACTTTGTCACTCCGCACTGTTAATGGCTCTTTGACATTATTATTCACCATGGGTGAGATTGTGTAACCTCTGCTCACATTGGTGAGCATTTACAAAAGTAGTCCCACTGGCAACTGCTTTAGAGAGGTTACCTGAAGCATATGGTACTTCTCAGCTCAAGCAAGAGTGGCTGAATCTGTCCATAAAAAAGTGTTTGTGAAGGATTTTAGTAATGTGCAGATAGTTGGTGAAGGGCACTTTAGTGGATACAAAGGTTTAATGCAGCAGTTAAAAACTCTGTTTTCTAGCAGGCTAAATAGTTGAGTGATACTTCTTCATCCTCTTTATTTTTATCTGCATATTTTTAGCTCTGATGTAAGTTTTGCAATGTTACTTTTTCAAAGCAAGCAAATAAAATACCTGGAACAGGGACACTGTGAGGAATAGGAACACAACACAGGCAGCCAAAAGGTGCCTGCACAGAGGCCCAACACCTCCCTGCAGATATGACACATGATGTGAAAAGCCCTGGGAGAGACAAAATAATTTCAACACAACAAAGTTTATTATTTTTTCTTAATTATGTAATCAGGGTTTTACTTGTTGTAGTGTAGTTATAGAACACAGTCATACTTAGCATTACCCTTCTTTTAGAACTGAATATGTCATTTTAAATTGGAAAATAAACAACAGTGCTGAACACAACTGCAAATGTCACAGAAACGAACCAGGAACAAACCACTTCTGTGTACCTTCCCTATTTTCATTTGAAATTACTCTAATGAATGATAATTCTTTCCTTTTACTCAACGTGCTCTCCCTTGTGAAACTCAGAGCATTACAGAAATATGAGTAAACATTACTGTACTTTTTCCACAAATAGTCCAAACAGACACAAAGATACGAAACAGCTTTTAGAAGATATATGCTGGACGGATCTTTCCCCTTAACAAATCAAATTCTATTTCCAGCTCACCTTAAGTTTATACAGACTTACCTTTTTCCATTTGAAAATTTGGCCTGTGCACAATTCACACTGAACCAAATCTAATTCAGACAAAGATGCAAACAAAAATATCTCTCATTGCATGTGTTCAAAATGGCACTTGTGCAAAGCAGCTCACTGTCATTTCTATTCTTGTCTGTGATCTGCTTCTTGGACCTTTTCAATATTTCTTCCACTGCTACATAATCACAATGCTGAGCTGCTAGCCATCTTGCACCAATCTACCTACTTTTAAGATCACTACACACTGATTTTTTTAAAAATTTATTTTAATTTGGCAACTAATAAAGAAAAATACCCATACAGTCCTTAAAAACAAGACATTGGGGAGGGGAACATTGCAGTCATACAGAAATTATAAAACTTCATCATAGTGCAAGTGAGTAGTGATGTCCAAGTGTTCCTCGATGACAGTTTGCATGTGCAAACCCTCATGTTTGAATTCAGATGGTCATGTGGCTTTTCTGTCCAGCTATAACTGAATAGCAGAGACTGAGAATTTCATATAATAGAGATCAATACATAAGTTACAAAACAATAACTAAGGACATCCATCCAATAAATATAATTAATGAACCAGCTTGAGAAAATGACTATCTGCCTGTAGATATTACACAAATAGGAAAATGGAACATTATGTAAACATAAATCACTGCAGATTATGTGTTCAACTACAGTTTCAGGTTAAAAAAGCAAAATTAATATCACCAATCATTTCAATTCATATCAGAAAGCAGTTGTTAAAGAAAGCTTTGGCAAAGTGATATATAAATTATATGTTCAAAATTATAAATTAGATTTCCCCAGACAATCATGGTGATTCCACAAATAGTTTCAGAAATAACTCTGGGTAAGTGATTAGCTTTCTAAAGACTTACTAGACAACTTGAAAACAGGAATTTTTATAAACAATACAATTCATTATATGAGGACTGCTGCATGAGTTGCAATACAAATTCTCTTCTGTCTTGAGCAGAATCCAAAACTAAAGTGGACACTATAATCATTGTGGGAGATACAAATGATAGGCTTTTTGCTACAGCACAGAGATGTTTTTTAAAAAGCTGAGATGGAAGCAAAACCTCAAAGGTTTAACTAAGTCAGATGATTGAAACCTAGAACATGAATGGCAGCATGCCAGGAAATTAAAGTTACTAAATTAAAAATATGGCATACACTAAAGACATTCTGTGTACGCTGAAGATGTCTGGGATTCCTCAGATACATCTAAACCAATTTGATTTTGGTGAGGAATAGTATTAATCAAAGCACAAAAAAGACTCAGGTCCATTGGACAGAGTTGTCAGGAAGCAAACACAATGTGCCTAAACACCTGGTTTGGAAATGTGTAGTCTTCCGTAACACTGTTCTAGAAGATAAATATATCTGCCGAGGACTGATATAGAAGGGGTAAGCAGTCAGATACATGACAAATCCAAAACAAATAAGCAAATGCCTAATAAGCAATCAGTTCAAGAAATACAAAACCTCCAGTTCAGATTTTTCAGCCATGAGACAAATTCCCAGAATGAAAATGCAAAATGTGGAAGATTTTGCTTACATGTAGGTCCTGAGTACAAACAGTAGACGATAAGCAAATTTGATGCCAGTCTAAGCTTTGACACTGTATTTCAGATATATGCAACCAACACATGTAAAAGTCCATTAAAGATAACTGAGCTAGCTCCAAAATTTTTATGTCTGCAGAGCAATACTAGCTCTATTATCTGTTCCTGAAAATAGAATAGGAAAATAATTACAACCTTCAATGTGGAAGGGTTTGGTTAAAAAATAAGAAGCAGGAAAAAAAGCCATTAAAAATTAATCAATAATTGATTTCTTCCACTATAAACAATCTGAAAGGGACAATGCTGAAAGTAAAACCTGAGAGTAGAACTAGAGACAGAATGATAGAAGGAGGAGGTATCTGTTCTGTTCACGTGTAGGCAAAATGCTTCATCACATCATATTGTCACAGAGGAGAAGTGTGATGCAAGCCCACCTCTCTTCTCTCTGTGTATGTGTATGTATTAAACCACTTTACAGACATGCACTCACACATCTATCTTTGTCTTCTGTCTTTGCAAACTAATTCCCCACTGAATATGAACAAGACTGCTCGTGTACCATAATTTCCCAGAGAAAGAAAAAACACATCTTTTACAAGTGTCTTTGTCACTAATGCTACTTAAAGAAATATTCATTTCAATGTCACTAATTTCACTGAAGCGCCACAGTAAAACTTCTGAAGACAGAACAATATAAAAAATGTAGACTCAAGTGACAGCTGAAGAATTGGGGTGATCTGCAAGAAACAGCACAAACTAGGCAAAGAGAAAAGCGGGTGGATTAGTATCGCGTTCCTGTATGTTTGGGGTCACTAAGATGAATGTGCACAAGATTCTTTTGTCCGTTTGTGCTATAATTTCACACACTATGAACAAAATTGTGTTCTCTGATATGCCTACAGAAGTCCCTCTGGAGTCAGTGAGAATTACACGCCAGCATCTAAGGGCAGAATTTGGCCCTAAGTCATTAGTTAGAACTCTCTGTTGAAACCCTACAGAGAATAGGGGGTTTCAGAGGACGATGAGGATCAAACTGATGTAGCACACTCAGAGATTTACTCTCACAGGAGACCATCAAATACTCAGACTTTCCAAAAACCCCATCTGTAAAGATAAAAATCTTTACAAGACTAACACACCATATTCGTAGAGGATGCTTTCAGTTAAAACAGACATAAGCAGCATTAAAAACAGTGGCAATATAATCGAACGAAAGTTTAGAGGAGAAAAATAGCCCAAGATGTTCACACCTATATAGAAGAGCATGCCAACTACTAACAACCATTTCTCATGAAGAGACAAACTCAGTGAAAGAAAAATAACTTCAGTACTGCTATTGCACATATGGTGCACATGTTCATAGGCAACCTTAAATCTGCTGAAGAACTGTTTTGGCCTCAGCTAAAGGATAAGCTAGTGAAGTTATTTTACCAAAATTTCCTGCTACTTTGGAAGAGTTTTGAGGTGTGTGTACATATGTATATGTCTGTATTTAACCATATGTGTATATATATTTTCGTGTTATTTCCTATTTTCTGTTCTGAAAGAACTGCCTATTCATTAATGAATGCCACTGTAGTTGTTTATATTAAGATCTCATATCTATTATTTATTTTAATCTTTAAGCAAGCAGTTGATGCAAAAATAATTACAAACAGTATTCTGCACCAAATGCTTTTAATTTTTTAACGGTAGTGTTTAGCAATATTATTTGTGTCTGGTCCTACCTTCAGACAAATGATTCACTTCTATGATGAGTACAGGTTGTTTTATCTCAGATATTTCCTGGGCACTTGCAGTACTCTGACTCTAAAAACCAAATCTGTGCTTCTCATTAATTGTAGTGATAGAATTTTTCTTTTGTTTTGATCAAGGACTTACAATGCTCCAATTCATACTGGCTTCAAAGTAACAGCTTAAAAAAAATCCACACTATTTAATTCTAAACTCCACTGTATCTGTTGCAGGATAGGCTGGCATTTGCTGTTAAAGCAGAAAATTACAAGAAGGGCCTAATTGACCCTCTTGTGTCTTTGAAAAATCCTGTCTGTTGTCTCTAATTGACCCTCTAGATACCTTTATGGAACAATGAATGAATCCTCAGTAAATAATGGACGGTGATGATTAATAGCCATGGTTTGGCTGGACCTCTGGCTCATGGAGTTGTGCTACTGAACACTTTTTTTGTTTTTTTACCATCACAGTTCTCTATACTTCATAAACAAACTATTTCGAGATAATAAATATCCTGTTGTAAATAACACTAAAAGTTAAATAAAATTAAAGGCTACCTCATATAATGGAATGAAAAAATAGAATTATTGGCATTATTCAAAATGGCTTTCCATCACCACTTTTTTTCATGTTTCAGTAACATGTCATCATATATTCATACGCTTGATTTAGAAAGAAAAAAAGTTTACCATAATGGATCCCCTTCAGAAGACATCATTTATTTCTTTACTATGCATTGTAGTCAATAATAACAATGTCATATTTCTTTCTCTTGACTCTTCATTGCAATAAAAATCTATGATACTAAGATACTTCTAGATTTGGTTTCATTATAATGCTGTCAGAAAACATTATGAAAACATCTCCAAGTGTCTCTTCTCTTATTTAATAACTCTAATGTTTTCAGGCTTGTCAAATTATAAACACAAATATGTTAAGTCACACTATTACTCTGAAATACCACAAAGAAATCTTGCTGTGTTTTGAAAATAATATTTACAACTTAGTAAAACAACTGGCTCAATGCCAGTCCAAGAAATCACATGCAGCAACGAATGTTCACATACATCATCATTCCTACAGCACAATGACATTTGGTGATGCCATTGAAAATCACTTTCTAAAATTCAGCATCCCATACTGAATATGTCAAGAAAATAAAAGACAAATCAACATGTCCTTGCAATATATGTAACTAAAAAACCAGGAAGTTCAAACAAATTCACTTTTCCAGATTTAAGAAATATAACAAAGATGAGCACTCTCCTTTAAATGTGAAAAACATGAGCATGAAGTGTGTAAGTTTATTTAGACAGCTGATCCTGACAAAGTAGTTTAAGCTCAACCTTTCAAAAACAGCCAACTAGGAAAGTTCCACAAGATCTCAAACAAAAAGAAGTGTTCCAGGTGTCCCAGTGAAGAAATAGATCACATCTACCTAGTATTCTACATCCTAAACTCTCTTGGATACAAGCTGGGACTTGTTGGCCTATTTATGAACCTTTTGTAACACTGAAGATAAATGTAGGACCTGAGGTTCATTAAGCAGCTTCGAACTGTTCTTAACAACACTCAGAGAACTTAAGTAAATACCACCATAATTTTATCATGGGAAAACTGACTTGACCAAGGTCACTGAAAATATCTGTAAATTTCGACTTTAGCTAACTCCATGTTATCTAAAAAAGATGGGTATTTTAAATCTAATAGCAACAGTTTTCACAGTAGATACCTCAATTCATTGCAACTAAATTGAAATGAGAAATGTTCCTTTTAAGACTAAGATTAATACAATACATATTTAATAATGAAAACAAATCTTTGCTTACTGAAATCTGCCCTTCTCTTTAATGCAGTTTAGTTTCTTACAGGCATTTATCCTGATCTCCCAGGAGAAGATGTATCTCTCTGCTGATTCTCTGACAGTTGCCCCCAGAAAAAATGTGAATGCTTTTAGAAAGATTGTACAATCTGGGCAAGTAAAGTTTGATAAACTGCCTGCAAATAAGGAATAACTATGGGGAGAGGTTAACTGGGAAGCAAGAATATTTCGTAAGTTCATTGATTTAGTGTAGATGCAGCATCCTTCAGAGAATGATCTAAATAAGCAGTTGAAGCCAACCTCTTACTGGTGTTGCAATAGGCAGCAATATGATACAGTATTTAACATGTTTCTAAGTGTCATATATATACCACTTTCCGAATTTCACAGAGTCACAGAATGGCTGAGGTTGGAAGAGACCTCTGGAGATCCTCTAGTTCGCAGTGCTCAGAGCAGGGTCACTGGAGCAGATTGCTCAGGACCATGTCAGTTTGGTTTTGAATACCTCCAAGGATAGAGATTCCACAACCTGCCCAGACAACCTGTTCTAATGTTTTACCACCCTCAGAGTAAAAAGTTGTTTTTAATGTTTAAATAAAATTCTGTGTTATTTCATTTTGCATCCACTTCCTCCTGTCCTGTCATTAGACACCACTAGGAAGAGACGGGTTCTGTATTCTTTACTAACACCATCACATTTTTTACAGAGTTTAAATTAATCCAATAGAAACCTAAGCATAAGTTAAAGATGTATATATGGCCTCACATCCAAATAAAAGTAATTTATTCACACACAATTGTCCAATTTACGTGTTTAAGAGCGGTAGTTACTAATGCAAAATAAATGTAGAATCTTCACATGTAAATTTGAGATGAACTTGCTTCAGATCCTGAAACCTATGTTCCAAAACACGCTGCGCTCAGTGTTACTGGGCTTGTGCAAACAGCAGAATGCGACTGTGTGTGTTCAGTGTATAAATACAAACACAAATACTATATTTGTGTGTGCCGCCATTATAAATTATGCTCATTACCCACTATCAGCAGGTGTACTGTGTAACTGTGTTGTGTATGCTATGTGCCTGGAATACAAGGCCTACCAGTTGCTTTTGTGGTTACTACCAAAGGTATAAAAACTAAGCAGAGAAGCTAATTTCCTTGTTTGACTAATAGTAAACATTTGATGTGAATTTATGTAATAATAAACTTTATCAAAATACAAATATAATTATACAAATATATTTACAACTACTTTAAAAGTTCTTATTTATGATGATTGAGATACAGTGGAAGATACATATTCTCTAGAGGAACCTTTATGACAGTAGGTAGATTCATATAAATCATAACACAATTTACAGTAGGAAGTTGTTTGTCTAAATAGTAGAAAACAGTAACCTTTGTACAACTGGGGTTAAACTAATTCTGCTTTAATGAAAAGCAAAATTTACATACAGCTTTGTTACCACAATAAATAGGGGTCTTAGTCTCTTTGATTCCCATTGTGCCTCCATAGCCTCATCTGCTTCCACTAAATCATGGTATAAAGCACATTTTTCTTTTAATATTAGGGAGAATACAGCAATTCAGCCACTAGGTCTGTTTCAGTGCATAAAGATCACAGAGTATAATAGATACTTATACTTCAAGTAATTTTTTGTTCTCAACAGCATATACTAAGCCCAAACATTAGAAACTTGATTCAATTAGAAACCTGACTGCTAAAATACCACATATTGTTTTAGTTATAAGCCTGAACACAGAAATGAAAACTGATTATTTCTCTTCAGCTTTTAAAAATATATATTTAGCTCCAACTATTCTCTTAGAAAAATAACATGGCATATGCACAAACGTTTTCATAGTCGATAACTCAGAACAGTCATAAATGGATTTCCAGGACCGAAGACTCGATAGTATAATTTTTATCCATCTCTTAAATTAAAAGTTGTTACTTATGGTGATGATGGTGAAACAGTCTCTAGTTCAGGATGTCTGACACTTCCCATTTCAAGGCTTCAGTACAGTTGCTCATAACTTTAGCAAGCTCTAATTGTTCTCACTGAAGTTTCCTATTACAGATGTCTGTGTGGAGCACAACTTATGTGGGAAAGTTCAGCAAACGTGCTTTCATAATTTCCAAAAAGCCAACAAGGGAAAAACACATTATTTTCAGAAGTTTCAAAAAATTCTTACAAGTGTTTTCTGGGAAGCCTCCAAGCCCCTAAGGCAGAGAGGGACCTCATAAGTCACCAATTCCAGTCCAGCATTGCAGGAACAGAACATCTAGCTACTTTTAAGATGCAGTTTGCTAAAGTGACTGCATAGCCAGTGTGGGAAAGCCAGAAGCTCCCTCCCACTACTCTAATATTAAATGCAGGACATTACAGCTGTGGTTAAGCCAAGAAAGAGGTAGAGTAAAAGAAAACCAGAACAAAAAGTTTTATGGGAAAGGAGAGTGGAACAAAATGTGTAAAACTGAAGCTGAAAGAGATAACTTGGGATGGGAAGGACAGAAGGAAGGAGCTCAGAGAAGATAGGACAAAAGGAGGACAGGTCAGAGGGGGTCTAGGAAAAAGAAATCAGGCTTTTGGGGGAAAAAGCAGTAAAAAGGGGTAGGGAACATCACTTTATTTCAAAAACTGGATAGAATACACAATTCACACTGTTCTAATTTCACAAATATTTTTAAAATAAATTTAAATACGTCACTAATCCCTCTTTGGTGGCTTGTGGAGAAAGAAGCAACCCATTATTACAGTTAGAAGTGATTAGTTCAGTTCAAAGGACGGTGTCAGTACTTCAAAGGAAAGAATCCAACACCTACTAATAACTCTGTGAAGTTTTCAACCCTTCCCTCCATCTTCCTACCATCCATTGAACATTAAAATAATGAAGGAATAAAACAAAACCCTTAAACTTTAGAAAATACAAAATTTAGATTGTTTATGAAACGTTAATTCAGTCCTTGGTGTATGCAGATTGGTAGAAAATTTTTAATTACAAGAGACCACTTGACTACATCATTTTGTCTCATGTTTTTTTGTATTAGCCCAGATATTTTTAGCTAATTATTCTACGAAACATATGTCATCATTCAATATACTTATCCATACCTATGTTTCCAGTGGAAACACTAAGAGGATCATATTTAGTGATTATGCTAATATTTCTATCACTTTCTTTTCAGCATGCCACACATTACATAAATCCATACATACTGTAGCAGGAAACAAATTTAATAAATAAGGCCTCTTCAGTCAAACATCTTGGACTCCCCAGATCTCTGCTGCTGCCAAGTGACTGATTTAAGAGATGGACAAAAGTAGACACACAAAAGTACAGATACTATGATTAATGGATGATCCAAATTCCCCTGAACTGCATATCATGACTTAATGTGAAACCCTGAAGAGATTAAAGGCAGGAATTACATTATCATGAATAATATAAAAAAGTGATATTCTGTTTAAAAGCTTTTGAGTGCAAGTGAGTTGAACAAATACATTAACACAGCTTCCAAAGATTCGATCAGATTGAATGTTACCCAGAATTTATTTCGAAATAAGCTTTATATATCTCATATGTGAAGTACAAATCTATTTGTGACTGGCGCTAAAGCTATTAGCATGTAGATTTTAATTCTTTCTTCAGTTATATAGAGCTTATACTATCTGCATTGTCCTTCTTTTAATAATGGAAACTTCTCCAAATTACATATGAAGTACATCTCAATGCTGCAGGTGCAAGACACATAGACAGAGATATATACATATATACCTAGATCATTATTCTTTCCTTTTATTATAATTTGAAAAACTGTCTCCTTGTTATAGTGGCACAGTAACATGGCTGTTGCATCTTATTTCTCAGTATTGAATTCATAAACAGGCGTTTGGAGGGCATTTAGTGTTTCTTATTATTTCAATCATATCAGTTGAAAATTTGTATTGAAATTATTCAGGCAGTATGTAAAGCTCTTCTATAAAAGATAGCTGTACATTAACTTACAATTAAATGATGGTTTTAATGAAATTATAGTGTGTGACAGGTTAACGGACTGATGCTGAAAGGCAAATGTCGAAATGAAGCCAAGACGTTTATTTTCAAACTGACAAATCTTAACTCAACCATAACATATAGTTCCATTAACATTATAGTTATTACACAAAATAATTTGGCTGAAAAAAATACGTAATAGACCAAGCTGCCAGGCTGTCAGCAGAGACCCTAACCTCACCATGTTCCATGAAAGACAAACCAAGCCAACTCCTAAGTGACACACGGGTTTTGTTTAAGACTTGGAGAAAGGGCTACAAACCTAGAACCAACCAAACACCTGCTTTCTCCTGAACAATGTCTTTAATCTTTACTTTTATATGCTATTCTCAGTACTAAGGTCAAGCCAGCAGCCTCATCGTTGCTTAAGCAGATCAAAAATTGTTAATAGGATCCTGAGTCCTAACCTCTGCTTATTTTTCCCAATTTCTACAACACGAAGTGGCAGAAAACTGTTAACATTCGAGTGAGGGATTCCTCTTTTGGAACATGGCATTAAAGACATCATTCCTACAGCTTCCAGCAAGTTAATATTTTAGTCTGTCAAGATACGATCTTGCTGCCATATACAATTTCACATAAGGGAGTGAGATGTTTAAAAGAGCTTCCCTCTGAAAAAGTCCTTCTGTCCAAACTGTTTAAGCATGGGCTAAATATCAGCAAACCAGAAAATGTGACAGAATGACCAGCAGGACATGCAGAGGTGAAACTGAGGATCTTTTTCTTGGAGCAAATAATGGCACAGGACGAAGTTGATGTACTGATTTTTGCACATGGCCAGGAAAACATGAAAAAACAACAGAGGTGAGAAGAATACACCTGTAGCAATATGAGTTTTTCAGAAACTGGAAACACAACAGACCACTGTAAGGAGAAGTGAAATGCTGAAAAGTCTGCTTAAATACATTATTTAATAATAATAATAACAATAATAATAAT
>NW_009210726.1:0-972 GCF_000690835.1 Fulmarus glacialis
AAACTTATGATATTACTCCCTATCATTATGAAGGTTAAAAAAATATTCGTTGAATTGTCTTTTGTATACAATGTTTCCTCTTATCTTTGCATTAATTCAGTAGATTAGTTTACTTCAAAACAGGCATTACAGGATGAAGACAAGAGAAAAGTTGCTGAAAGACTTCCCAGAAGTCCATTACAGCTGAATTTTTTCCTAGTGTTATGCAGTCTCTGTGGTCACAAAAGTGTACAGAATCTTACCTCTTTGGAGTAATTTATTCAATGTAATCTTAATATTTTTTGTAGGATTTAAAAGAGAAAATACTAAGCTGCTCTTTCTCTAAGGGTGTGTGAGTGTTTGTGTGTCTGTGCACATGATGACTTTGATAACTGACTGTAAGTTTAAAATATTTCATTACTTATTTCGTCAGGAAGAAAGACTCCTTTTTTCTAGAATTACTGATAAAATAAACAAAGAAACATTACATCTCCCAAAGAGAAACACCTGTGAAAAAAATGGAATAATCCATTGAATTAAAACTTGCAGAATGTTTCTTAAGATGTGCAAGACAATGTAGGTATTATAAGTTCCAAATAATAAGAAAACACAAATAAAGAACCCAGAAAAGTTAGCATAGGTTTGGTAACAGTCATGGAAGACAAAACCATTTCTGTGAAGATAATGTATAAATTAACAAAAACAGCCTTTCTAAAGTACTATGAAAACTGAATTTATCTGTCAAATGTCTATAGTAACCACAACTACATCTCAGGTATTGTAGAATCCCTTTACACTCAGTAGAGAGATCAGTTACTTAGGGCTGTCTGTATTAATAACTTAAACAGTACTGGAATGTGAAATGAGTCTTTGGCATGCTTTTGTTCCATACATTGAGCACTCACTCAGGGAGTGCTCATGGAGGTTCAGAACATCCCCAGGACGTCACCTAAAAGCAGTCTAGAGAAGGCCTCGCAGCTTTGGAGGGAAAGA
>NW_009210726.1:982-1800 GCF_000690835.1 Fulmarus glacialis
AGAGATTTTAAGAGATATTACAAGTGGCCACCACCTCCAGCAAATCCAGGGCTTGGGGATTCCTCCTGCTCAGCCACTGGAGCCCACACCCCCAGTCTGACTCCAGTAGCTGGCATCAGTCCCACTGGTCCCTCCAGTATCTGGAACTTAATCTTTGCAGCATGTGCACACATGTGATAGAGAGTGAGATTACACAGAGAGATAGTTGAGAAGAGGTTTAATAAGAAGATACAAGAAGACAGGACAGACTGCGGTGCAGGGCTTGGTCAGACAAGTGTACTAAGGAGCCATGGTTTACATGTAACTGCTGCCTTTTATAGCCTTTTCTGTCTGTTCATTGCTCTGCTCCTCCCCATCCACTTACCCTAGACATTCCTTTGTACATTTTGCATAGCTTAAGTCCCTTGAATATCCCAAACCCTCATGTTCCTCTTGTTTTCCCCTTCTTATCAGTTACAAAGTCCAGGTGGCCCTCTCCAAAGTTGTGCCAGGAGTTTCTTAATGTCCCATCAATTAGTAAATGGAGAAGTTTGATCTTTCCAGTGTCTCTGTTGAATCTCTTCTACCAAGTTTTTGTCTCTGTGTGTTCTTATTTATTGCTCCATCCCTTTACTTACCACCTTTGCATTGAAAAGGTGCTTTATCAGGTAACCTGAAGGAAACAGAAGCTCTCAATTCCACACACCCTTGCAAGAGAGTTTAGTAGAATAAGACTGGCTTTGGTATGCCAGTTGACCTCCATGCCCGCAAATGTTTCTGGGCATATGTAGTATATTATTAATTTACTAGCCTACTGTCCTGGTTCCGGCTGGGACAGA
>NW_009210727.1:0-39017 GCF_000690835.1 Fulmarus glacialis
ATCCACTAGGCGGGTCACCTGGTCATATACAGAACACTATTACAGGTTACTGTAACTTCATGCTAAGGTAGCAACCTTGCCCTAAGTTTCTACATGAAAGTGCCTTTTCTGAAGCAAAATGTCCAACACTGGTGTTAAGAATATACACATAAGCTATTAGCGCAGAACAGCTAGCACACCATGAACTCTAAGCTAACTTGTGACCTTCATCAAGCTCCAAGAAACACAGCCTGGATACTATATTATTGCACCCCGTTTTTCTCAACAGGAGGCAGAAGCGATTCAAGCACAAGCTATATTACCTGCTGAAGTTCAGCATGCTCGTAACTGTATCACATGTAACCTTTACGCCCTCAATGCATCAGATCAACCTCCATTAACCTAAAACCAGCGTGTACCCTCCAGAAAGCAGACAGGCAAATAAATACATAAATACAAAGACATTCATAGTTCTGTTTCTGGGAAACACCCTTCCTGCACCTTAATATGGGTCTATAGCCTAGTGCTTGGCATACTAATAGACAGGTGAGACTAAGGATACAAGCTATCGTATCCTTGTGAGACACAATAACTGGCCATCTATATGTTGTTCCCCCACCCTTTTTACTGATGGTCACATACATCAGGTAGATGAGTGCATAAAGGCTTTAAAAGGGGTAAGAGAGGGATGCAACACATCCCCTCTCCCCCATAACATGACTGTGATTTGTGACATCAATTTTAATGACTTCCCTACCTAGAAACCTACCTGGCCACCCACACCACCCTAGACAGAGTGATGAGGTGGGAACAGCAGAATGAATGATTCGGAGAAATACCAGCTGTTTACCGCAGTGTCTCACTACTCCCAATACCAACAGTAGTGGGTGGTATCTGAGCTGTCTCCTTGACCCTGCCAAATCCCTCTTAAACTACTTCCCACCATTAGAAATGTTGATGTATTTCCAAGTCCTACCATGAATGCATTACCAATTTCATGAGAAAGATCTGTCTGCTTCACATGGTTTAAAAGAAAAATAGCTAGCAGACAATTCTTATGCTCAAGAGAACCTTGCTATACTATGAGTACACTGGATTACACATTCATTTGACTTGTACCAGCCAATCAAGCTAGTTTATCATTCACGAGTCACCCAAAACCCTTCTTAAATCCTCAGAGATGTCTGATCTATTTCCCTATATGCCTTCAGTTAGGTCATTTAAAGAAATTGCACTGGATCAGAAACAAGAACCAGGATTTAAAATCAGTCAGTCTCAGAAAACTTCCTTCCATTTTTCATCTATTCCTTACTTAATAAAGCACACAGTGCAATAGCATGCTCATTTAACATAAGAAAAAAGTGTTTATGAGTACATTGCTATTTGCATAGGAATCTTAATGTTAATCCGTTTTCATTTTTAAATAAATTTTACCAAATTCTCAAACACATTTCTATACTAATGCTCTGTGCCTCACATGAAGCCCACAGTCATGCCGCTACCATGTTTTTACAGAGAAGTAACAGGATAGTGGATCCATAGAAGGCTGACATCTCAAGTGCAGAGTAATAATATTGCCACCATTCTCTGTAATCCTTACAGGGCTACAACTCATCTGGAACATTATATCCCTTTATTGCACTTCAGGTGATAAAAGGGAGAACCTCCTACAAGTGTTAGGTGGACTTAGCTGCTGAAGTCATACATCTTAGGGTAAATAAATAGTTCTCTCTTTAATGGTTGCCAAAGCAGACATTGAATTTCTTATTAATTATTTGGAGAAAACTACACCCATCTTTCTAAAAGGACTTGCTTTTGTGGGTTCTAGAACTGTGCTGATTCTGCCAAGACACTGAAAAGCCTACATGCTACACACATGGGAAAAAAAAAAAAAAAAAATCAGGTGTTTGAGAACCTGACTTCCCCGTAGTCTGACTGGATTTTTTTGGTTGGAAACAAGCGTGAGAAAAGTAGCCATGTTTCAGTACATGCAGTCCTACTCTCTGGCAGTCTACACCAAACACAAATGAAGTAACAGGATCTTTCCATAAAACTTCATAAACTGATAAGAGATAAAAGGCACACAGAACATAGGTATTAACACCTGGCAATGACCAATGTGATCTAAGGCAGCTTAGCTAATCACTGACAGGTTCACAAGAATAGTCAAATTCAAACCAAGGCTGACTGGATATGTACGTGTTAGAAGTGAGCATTTTTCACAGCTCTATTTCTCATGAAGCATGGAGAAGAAACTTAAAATTCCCAATTCAAACAGCATATACAAACTTCTTCAAAAAGATCGCAAGAGAGCTGTCAAAACTATCTTTTATGTCTGCACCATCTTCAGTCCAATCCTGCCTTTCTGTCTGCCTGCCTGATGTATTCAGAGGTTTTGCTGGAGTCACTTCCTCTTGTCCATCCTATTTAACTAGCGTAATTCAACAGAATAAAATAAACTATTTCTGCAATAGCAGGAAGGCACATAGTGAACTGTGGAATACCAAATATACCAATTCACTTTATTCAGCGGACAGAAATTTTACCCAGAATACCTCACTGTAACTGACTGACACTAAAACAGAACAAATAATTCAGTAATCACACCTGCACCCGGAACAGTCTGTCTTGTTCAGGACTGAGGTCATCCAGAGAGGGGAGTTTGCAGTGCAGCTGCTGTACTTCACATAAACACAGAGCTTCCATGGAAATTTGAATGCTTGCTTCTTCTCCCTCCCCACCCCCACCTTTTTTTTTTTAAATATAACTTTCCTAGATACTCTGGAAAAAATTTCTATCCCCCACTGCCTTTTGTGGGTTTTTTTTTCTAATTTGAGAATGAACTATATCACAAAATTATTTCCTATTGTAAATGACAGAACTGTCTGATGATTTTAGTATGGTATTAACAGAAGGTTCTTAACTGTTTTTATAGCATAAGAATCAAAATTTTAAACCGCCTAACTTTTTTCAAAGCAGGCCAGATAGAGTTTTAAAGGAGAAATGCCCAACAATTCAGGTAAGTGTGACAAACTGATGTTTTATGCTTACACGGTTATAGTCTTTTGGTGGCAAAATGACCCAGCGTGCACTCACTTCTTCACAATGCTAAGCTCCTCTCCAAGACTGACCCTCCTCCTCCACATTTGCCATTACACTAAACAAATAGCTTACAATAATGGAGAATAGCTACTGCCATTTTTTATGTGCTAAACGTAATATTCTCTTCACAACATCCTTAATAGTTCACTCTTATTACAAGCATTACTCAGTATACCCCTCCTCAGTACTTGCCAAAATCACATTCTAAACATTTCCCAAACTACGCTGCTGAAGTATGAAATTCAGATTTAATGTCCAGGATAACCAACCTTACATTGATAGCTACCATTTAACAGAGAGAGTCTTAAAATTTTGCAACACAAATAAATGTTTAGTAAACCCCAAGATAACTTCATTATAATATATATATTCATGTATCATTAACCTATATCAAAACAAATTCAAGCTCTCATTTTGTAAATACCTCTGCAAGAATGCACCTTTTTTTACGCGCGTTCCTGAAACAAGTTGCAAAAGATAAATAATAGATGTTTCAATTATCAGCCAGTCTAGGCTTTCTAACTGAGCCAAAGCCCCTCAACTGAAGCAAGCTGGGAATCCTGCTTCAATAAGCATTCTTAATGGGACCCATTCAAATTCTCATATACACTGGCAGAATAAGCAGGAAGTTCAGCAACAAAAAAAAGGAAATATATTTGCACATTTCAATGCATTAAAATAATGCAGGACTTCCATTCTTCTCTATTCAAGTTCCTGTGTATACGTAAAAGAGGATGAAGAAGTAAAATTTTCCATTTCAACTATGGACTGTGCTAGAAGCAGCATCAAAAGATGGAAATTTGTCTCTGCCAGTCCAGCTGAATGTCATCTAGTCAACTGTTATTAAAGGTACTTACTGAAACCAGTGGCAAAATCACCATTGCCTTCAATAACAATCCTCTCTGAAGCTAAAAAAATACAACATGGTTGTTTTGCACTTTTACTAAGTGTGCTTGCATTACATCAGCTTTTGCATCAAAGCTGGTAGTGCAAAGAGGAAAGCAAAGCCAATTTTATGAACTGATGTAATCAAGCCTAGCATCTCTGTGGGGGTTTTTTGTTCCTATGGTCACAACAACATCAGACAACTCTGCCTATTTAGTAGTGGAGGGCAATAACAGTTCTTCACCTCTGTTCACACACTCCTCTATTCTTTCCCTCCTGCTTGTACATCCTGACACATTAGGAGTCAGCTTGCATTTCAGTGGGACACAAACCAACACTTCCCTCAAATCCCTCCCTCTCTCTCTCCCCGCTCCTTTCTCTCGGTGTTCCCAGCTATCACAGGCAAAGTCAAAACTTTACTTAAGAAAGTGGAAAGCGGGGAAGGAGAAATCTCAGGAATTTAACAAAGCACATCTAAACACTGTAAAGTGGGCCATGAATTTACACACTGGAATACACACTGTTCAAATAATAGCTGTATTTTAAGCATAGCAGATATTTATCCATATACAGAGCTGACCTGGGAAGATTATGAAGCTGTTTGACTGCCTGACGGGACGGGGAGATGCTTAATTGGTACTCCAGCCCCACAGACACCCACACTGCAGTTAAATTAATAGGCTTGGTACTCTTAGCTTTCTAGTTTGCATGGGTCCATATGTGTTCCAAAAGGCTCCTACAAACTTATGTAACTTCACTTTTCTGTATCAGTTTCTACACCCGTAAAATGGGAATAATTACACTAATCTTAAAAAGAACTTAACACATCAACTGAAGAGATGTTGATTCACTTTCTGTTCACATAATCCAGCCTTGGAATTCCCCATCTAATTAATTCTCTCATCTAAGACACAACATCTAGGCTAGATACATCTACACTCTGCTCTGAAAAAGTATATTTTGCCGTTCTCATTTGTACTGTAGAGCATTTGTGAGCAACTTTCATATTCTACCATTAGGGGAAAAACATTTTTTCCACTAAGTGAGTTCTTAGACAGCCTTATCATCTAGAAATAAACTTCAACACAATATATTAAAGAAAAATATACTTACACATGGAAAATACTGTAAAACTTACTGACAAATGTAATCTGTTACTGAAACCTACCAGTATACACACAGTATATTTTGTACGTCTTCCTACTAAGAGATTTCTTGAATCTGCCCTGCTGTATAGCACACAAACATATATCTGCACAGTAGATCAAAACTCATCTAAAAAAAAAAAAAAATCCACCATCAAACCAACCTATTAAGCAAACAATCCCCCCCCCACTTCCCTACCTCTTCCTCCATGTCTTAAACTATTGGGAGAAATTAATAAAGAGAAAATATGTTAGAAAATAAAGAGAGTATGTTAGATACTCCAATTTCTACTTCTTTTTTTTTTTGTCTTCTTCACTGAATTAGATCTTTTGCAAGGCTTAAGGAAGTCAACATTATGAAGCACCTAAACTACAATAAAAGTAACCTTGCCATAGATTGAAAGAAATTAAATGTCATGCTAGATAGTTATGTACATAAGATTATCACCTATTTCTTGTTATCCATCCCATATATTCTTCAGCTGAAGTCAGATATTTTCCATAGATACAATTTTTTATAAAATGTAGACAATAAGAAAAATATGATTCTCTATAGCTGAACTGCCTACTTCAATCCCTAAAACTGATCATTTTTATTTGCCAGCTGTCCTTGCCATTAATAAAAAAAGAACAATCCTCCCACATCTGCTATTACTTTTGAGCAGCTTACCAAGTAACATGCAAAGAAGTGAGCAAACATTTTAATAACTAGAAGTCAAATGCATTAGGAAAGAGGTATTATAAATATAAAAAATAAAAGTATGTGGTTTTATGGACAGAAAGAAAATGTTACGTACATTTTGAAATGTATATAGTTATTATATGTTTATATAATCTATATGCAATATATAGGTATATTATATCTATACTGCATCTATGTTATCTGTATGTCTGTATATTATTGATACATTTATACAGATATAAATATACATACTTCTATCTATAGATAATATAGATATCTTAACTAACATCACTAATACCACTTTTTTTTTTTCATTTGGGATAAGCTGTCAATTGAAAATACAGAACTTGATATACATCAATCATTAACCCTACTGTAAGCCATGCAGTTAAAGCCTAAAGGATTTATTTAATATTCTTCCTACTAGCAGTTGACAGACATCTGACAATGCAGAAATGTAACATTTCATTTAACTTACCCATAGGCTTATTCCACTGAGCCCCAGATGTTTTAGCAAAAGAAAGAGAAGTTCCACAATTTTAGGGTGGGGGATGGGAAACCTGTTTATAAAAAATGGCCCTTGCTTTATTAATTTCTACCAAAAATTAAGAGGCATTAATTTAAAAAAAAAATCAAAAAACAAACAAAAAAATTTATCTTAAGCAGTAAACCGTTCTTGGTTCATTAGCTTGCTTGCCTCTTTTTTTTTTTCTTTTTTCTTTTTTTTTTTTTTAAAATGTGTGTATTAAGGTACCATGTGTTGCAGAAACCAGTAAGAAATTTTCTAGAGGACATTCCATATTATCCATCAAGTCTTTTTCCTCCTAGACTTATCAACTTATCAACTCTTCTCCTCTTTCTCTGGCAGAAGGAAGTCAAATTACAACAGAAGACATGTATCTCTTCCTAGTTTTATGTCACATGCTTTAAGCAGTATATAATAAAACGCAACTAGAAAAAAATTATAATAATCCATAAAATACATTGTAAGGTTATGTTCCATTTCATTTCAAAAGCCTTTCAGCACCATTAATTTCATGCCTTTATTTAACCTGCAAGATCTTGAGAAATTATTAATGTTTTTTGTTGTTTTGTTTTTTTTTTTTTTAAAACAGACAAAAAGACAAAGCTTACTGTGACAGAGGTGAAGATGACAAAAGGCAAGAGTTTCTAACATAAAGTCACACCTTCCCCAACTCTTCACAGTGGTTCAGATGAATCTGTCACATGTCCGGTTGGCAGTGTGGAGAAAGATAACATTCCTCCAGGTATCTTGAACTTGATCCCACTCAGGTTTGCTCCTTTGCACTCAAAATTTGTAATTACCATCAGGTGAACCAGTCATTTCTAGAAGCACTTTTGAAGTGCCTGAGATTGTACCACTGAAGTCTTTCAAATAACCAAATACAACATTTCAAAATACAGTCACCTGCTGTAGTGATAGATAAAGTAATGAGCTATGAACTGCTGTACAAAGGTCAAATTAGAAAACAAAAGACCTCTGAAAACTGGTAGAAGTACAGATCAAAGTGATTCAAAACCACTGAGAAGATATAATTAACATGTAATTTAAGTAAGCTCAACTTTTCAACATAACAACTTGGCCAACAGCAGAAATCTATCAGAAACTGAGTATGATGGCATGTATTAGCTTTAAAGGTAAGTATTTAAGATTAATACTTATTAAAGATAAGTATTAACAGAGTCCCTGCCTAAAATCCCCAACTGAGCAACTGTGTTACTGAATAGAAGGACATTGGGCAGCACAGGAAAAAAGACCCAATTTTAGCAGTCAGAAAATGTAACGGGGCTTGCAACTGGAAGTGAACTAAGCTATAGGCTGGAGTCAGAACAGTGCAATTGACCATAAACAGAGTTTCAAGTATTACAGACTTACAGTATTATTATACCAAATAGCACAAAAGAGCCTGCAATGCTGTTTTAAAAAAAACTTCCCATATAACAAAACAGTAACAGTGCCTGGCAAAATGAGCCCTGATCTTCAACTAGGTACATCTGTGACATAAGTTAATTGTAGTATTTCCCGCTGACATACAAACTGAAACAGCAAAACCCACCATAAGAAGAGGATGAGATGTCTAATATAGAAGATGAGAAAACAAAATCTAGTTGTTGTCTTTTACTTTCTCTTTTCAGATGTGCAAAGGTGTCAAACAGATAATATGCCAGGGCAACAACATAGCAGAAAAGGGATAGCATATCCTAACCTCCCGCTTTGTAACTCTGCTTTACCTGTGGGGCCTCCTAAGGATTGAATTACAGTTCAAACTTTAAACTGAACAGAAAAGCTTTTAATATACTACGCAAAACAATAAACCAATAAACACTCGAGTAGACTTCAGGGCACACTGTAGATCATCATTGGGATAGCATTTACAAAAATCATAAATAGGTTCAAAGCCCTAGCAGAGATGTACTTTGTGTAGGATAGTCAGATTTTCCCGGCGGCTGGTGCTGCTCAGTGCAGACCAAGTATTTCAGAATGAAAAACAAGAACAGGAATCCCAAATTGTGCACACAATTTGCACTGTGCTTCTCAAGAATCTGTGGAAGTTTTTCCAGATAAAACAGGTTTCTAGATTAATGTGCATTTTTTTCCACCTCTCAAATTACATCTCTGCAATTACTCATGTAACAGGGTTTTTTGGGGGGGCAGAAGGGAGGTGCTTTGGGGAGGGCTCATAATCAAATGATTTCACAGAATCAGCATTGCAAAATGGTTGAGGTTGGCAGGGAGCTCTGGAGGTCACCCTGTCCAACCCCCCTGCTCAAGCAGGGCCACCTAGAGCCTGTTGCCGAGGACCACGTCCAGCTTTTGAGTATCTCCAAGGATGGAGACTCCACAACCTCTCTGGGCAACCTGTGCCAGTGCTCGGTCACCCTCACAGTGAGAAAGTGTTTCCTGATGTTCAGACAGCCATTGCCTCATCAGTTCCTGGTCACTATTATTTTTACAGAATACTGTCACACCTAAATAGACAAATATACAAAACCGTGGGTTTATAAAGCAGTTTAAAAAAGGACAAGAATCATTATGAAAAGTCAAGAAAGCAAATGAGGACTATGATGTTTAACCTCAGCCAAATGAGAATTTAAAGCCTTAAAAGCCACAACTCAAACGGAACCTTACAGACTAAAAGCAAGGAATATCTCTCTGAAAACAGACATTGGCCCAGGGATGGATGTATGGATAGCCACCAATAATCACGTGGCTCTGCAAGCAGATCCAGCATCATTGCTGCCTTGCACATCCACACAGCTACCTGATCATCTCCTTAATGTTTGCTGTCCTATTCCAAGTGGCACCAAGCAGAAGACTGACTTGGTCCATATGCTGCCTACTGCAATACGGTCCCTTCCCCACCTCCATTATTTCTAGTTAGGTCCTCTAGAAGCTGCTGCATTGGAAATTGAATATGGGAAGAAACCTTTAATTATGTCTTACATTGCCGTTTAGGATTTTCCTGATACAAAAACAAATGAAGTACTTAGGTCAGATGGGACGCAAAGTTCCCTGTCTCATGCAAGCTGGATTTATCAGCCACGTGCAAATCACTCCTATTGAACATACACGGTACACCTGATCTGAACGCATGCTGTCAAAACATCTAGGATTTCTGTGCATCTGTAGCTCCAGAGGAACTATGACTCCAACTGAATGTCCCATGGCCTGATGAGAGCCACTACAGGAATTCCCAGGCAATCATCCAAAGGCTTCACAAAGCACCCAGACAAGAACCAACCTTACACAACTGCCAGACAACAAACCCACAGCATCCCAGAGAACAAATTCCTGAAACAGGACAGAAAGCCCTTTTTAGGTAGAAGCTGAACTTTATGAGAATTGGTCATTCCGACATTGGCTTCAGGAGGGAAGAATTGGCTCTGTAGGGACTTCAAAGTCTTAGAACACAGAAGGCAAAATCCGATACATTATACTGCTGCTTTTATTGGGTTTTAATTTACCTAAAACTTTAAAGCCTTTGTGTGTGTTTACCAATGAGCAGAAAATAAAATCACTCTTCCTGCATAGCTTCATCCTCAAAAATACATGATGCAATGCAGTCAATATTCTCCCAATCCTTTGGAAATTCTCACTCTAGACAAATGTTTTTTATTGCTGAAGCAGATATTAACCAATATATTCCAAGAAAGAGTGAGCTCCCTGTTCAGATAATCTCTATCTCCCTTATAAGAACATTTCTTAACCACAAGAAGGTAGTTCTTGCTGGAGAAGGAGAAAAAAAAAAATCTCTATCATCTTTCATGAGGAATTTCTTTTCTAGATTAGCTTTAGGGTTTTGTGTGCATCTGTGTACCACAGACTTTATGAATACTGTCAATGTCACAGTAAAAAGAAAACTCTGCTTCCATAATTGTGTGTTCCGAGACATCAAAAAGAAAACACAATTCCAATTCTATGACCTGTTTATAGGGGCAAAACAAACACTATGAATCGTATTAGACAAGCAAAGACACCAAACCATTGACTCCCACTGTTGTAACCTGAACAGAGCAAGGGTCCTATCTTACGAACAAACATTGAAGAGATGTCTGGGGAAAAAGTTACCTAAACTGTAATCAGTTCTTCCCTAGAATATATGAATGTCTCCAGACGACCAGAAAGAAACTTTAAAAATCTAACCTGAAACAATATTTTTGCTGAATCTTTGTGTGAATTCTTACAGACTTCCACCAGAGAAGCTGTCTAAACAAGGCTTTTACAATTCACCCTAACATACGCATCTTCATTGTTTTATGTACGTTCAGCATCTCAGTTTGCTTTCCTAACAAGTAAAGGTTTTAAAATTATTTCCAAACATGAAATAGCAGAGAACTGTCTGGCAGCTCAATGAAGACATTTGCCCCTGAATGAATACAGATAGCAAACATCAATAACATAGATATTTGTACTCGGAGAAGGCTAGGATTTTCTCCATTGGTAATCCTGTCCCCCATGGACTATTCCAAATGCACAGACAATTGGAGCCAAACAGAACAGCTTGCAGACTCAGAATCTACCTGAGCAATGCTTCACTTGACCTTGCAGGCACTTGTCAGACTCAGTTGAGGGCTGTAAGCACTCATATCCAAAAATACTGCAGTGCTACTTGACTTGGACAGGTCATCTAGAGCAGGTTACTGAAAATTGCTGATCAATCACTAGGTGGTTAAGCTAACGCCACTATTAAAGAAATTTATATGCTGCAACAAGGAAAACAAGTAGTCTTGAACAATTAAGTAGAAAAGAATAGAAACAAAAAAATTAGAACGGAATTTCTCTCAACCCTGCATTTCCCTCTTTCTGTTGGCTTAGCGTACCAGGTGAAAACATAACAAAAATGGATGGAGTTTTTATCTAAATGGATAGTGAAGTTGCTCAGTCAGATAGTGCAAAGTTGAACTGGCTGCTTGTGACCACATAAGATTTCCAATGGAAGAGTCCTGCTGGAGTAAGGTTTTCAGCGATGATCCCAGCTGAACCCTTGAACTATTTTTTAAAACCAGATAATTAGAATAATATAGATACTTTATATATAGCTATATATAACCTAATACATTCTCTACATTTTATATTAACTTACCAAATTTTCTCTCTAGATTCTCTAGAATCTCTAGATTCCTTAAATTCAGTTTAAAACAATGTTTAGTTATTGCAACAGATTTAAAAAACTAATGTATTATCAAATGAAAAAAGGGTCAAAAGATCTTTAGCAAGTCTAGGAGCACCTGACACTGTTCCGTGGATCAGAAAACCACCGTCATCCACTGTATGCTGTTCGTAGTTTACTGGAATTTTCCCCTATTATTATAACTATGCAGTGTGCCAGTGGACAGATGGTAGCAAGGTGCAAAATACGTAATGGACATAGATCAGCTGCATGATAGGGAACTTGGATACTTTTCCATTGTATCCAGATTTATGTCAAGAATTTAGGAACAGCCACTCACATTATCCTAGAACCATGAGCTCTTAGGAAAAGCAAATATATTTAAAAGCATGTATATACAAAGCAAATATGTATTAGTATATTCCCATATACTTTTATAATTTAATTTTTTTAAATGCACGGGAGGGGAAGGAATTTTTCTTCTTTCTTTGGTCTTCTTCAATTACAGTCATAATTGGTCATACTGAAAAAAGAAGGTGAAACACGCAAATGGTGAAACATATTTATACCATGCTATGCAAAAATGAAGAAAAAAAGAAAGGGGGTCAACAATTACCAGAGATGCACACAACAAAAGCCTGTAATATGTCCTGTAATAGGCTTACAGTGGTTACAGATTTTTATTCAGATGGACTGCCTTGAAGGACAGTACCTTATGATTTACAACATGTACAAATTCATACTATAAAAGACTTTCTCTGAAAAAAACGTGCACAAATTTCCTTATTCATCCAATTAGTCACACTGAATGATGTGAATACTGAGAAAGCTTTTTTTCTTAATTAGTCTTATTTTTTCATTCAATACAATGACCACAGGAATACTGAGTTTCTGTAAAACAGCAAAACTGTTTTTTCAGTTGTCAAGATCTATAATGCTAAAAATCATAACAAGGGAGTTGCATTGAATCCATACTGAAAACTTGGTCAAATCATTGCTTTCTTAACCTGAACTGACAAAGAATTGTTATTTTGAAATTTTGCTGAACGTGAACCAGAACAATTAAAGTTACAGCTGAACTCATATCAAAAATAAACTGAAATATTTACTGTTTCTTCAGCTCCCTGGGCTGTTAAAAAAAAGGTAACAGAAAGGTGTTTACTGGTGTTGGGGCTTGGGGTTTTTTTCTTCCCCTTTCGCTGCATTTCTCTTACAACAACTGAGTAGCTTCTGTTATTTTTTGGACAAGCAAAAATATAATTTTTCGTTCTATTTAAATTCCTTCAGGAAATTCCAAATTTTAGGAAAATAATAATTAATAAAAGATTCATCATAGTTTTGTAACGAATGAAGGGGAAAAATTAAACAAGGGATTTTTAAAGCCAGAGTTTCAACCAATTACATTTTTCCTGACTATACCATCATTATAAAAATTGCTATTTTATCCTCTTACAAATTTCAGAATAATATTTAAGTCATTCGTAGGAGTAATTCAGAGGACAGTAGTGTAATTCAGGGACTCTGATCGTCTAGCTCCTGTATAAGACAAGCCAAAGAAATTCATTCTGTCACCTCTGTATCAAGCCCATGACTTTCATTTGAGCTACATAATTAATTTTAGGAAGACAATCAGCACTGATTTAAAGACTTCAGCTGATGGAAAACCCATCAGATTCCAGATGGTTCATTAGACCTGCCACTGAAAATTTGGGGAACTTGCTTCCAGTTTCCAAGTCATGAATCTCATTATACCATCCCTGTGCTAGACTTGAAAATATACTCCTATTATCAGAAATCTTTTTCTCTGTTCTGGTAATTTTAGACAATAATTAAATCTCCTCTTATCTTTCTTTTGCATAAAGTAAATAGTTTGAATTTTGGAAAGCTTGTCTTGTAAAAGTGGATTACAGACACTCATTGTTTCAGCTCTTATCTCACATACATGCAGATCATTGCTCCTATGGCACTGAAAACCTGCTCTCAAAAAATAAATAATAAAGATTTACCCTTAGGTTTTAAAAACACATTTTTACAGCCTGATACAGTCACACCTTGGTGCTGTAAGCAGCCAGCAGGATTATGCATGACAGTACAGAACATTTGGGCATTCAGAACAAGGACCCTGGTAGTCACACCTGACAGTGACTGCCATTTCTTTTTGCTTCTGAAGTGTTCAATGGCAGTTTGCATGCTGACAGCTGAGGACATCATTAAATGGAATTACACGTTCACCTTGCCTGTTTTAACCTGTGGACTGTCAGGCACGGTAATAGATTTTTATTTTAAGACATTTTCTTTGTCGGGAAGTAGTTAGTGCATCTCATAAGATGGCACAATTTCTTTTTCATTCATAAAGGGCAGCCTGAGGCTGATGGGAAAACATTTCAGTTATAAATACAGACCTGGCCAAACTGCAGAATATTGTCCCTCACACCTACATGGCTCTTAGTGAGGGTGGGGCATGAGCCTTCGCAGATCTCGCATCTCACACATACCTTTCGAAAACAAATTTCACAGTTTTGTGAAAGGGCTTCCTATTTAAGCCAGTACAACAGGCAAAACTTTCAAGTAGTACCTGCAAAACAGAAACAAACATCTACTGAAATGGAAGAGGAACTGATAAACAAAAAGTCAATTGATCTTCAAAACCACTGCCAGAAATAGAAAAGTCTTCTGGGGACACTCTTTTCAGACATGTCAGAAACACTCAAGTTATAACCTTGAAATTGGGACCTAGTAAGTGACTTCATTACAAAAGGCTGCATTGTAATAAGTACACACAAGGCACTGAGCTATGAAACTACAGATAAATTATCTTCTATTACTTCCTAACTTCTCAGTCCTTGGATTTCCAGCCATAATCTTCTGCTAACATAGCTCCTGAAGTATGGATTTTTGTACTGTTTGTTTATTGTAAAAATGTAAAAATTGCAGCCTTTCATCTATATATATATAACAACAGAACAGTCTTTATTGTGTTGTGTGGATAACAGGGAATGCCTTTTCTGGAAATGTAAGATGAATTTTCATTATCAAGTATGTTCTGAAACTACATAAACTAGCTTTCATTGTGTTATTGGAATAAAATCCAACAAAACTGCATGAAAAATCTGTATCTTGATATTTAGGTCTCAAAAAGGATTCTACTAAGCCCCTAGAAAGTTTGCCTTATTTAGAATGATGTATATAGGAACTATTGATAATAGCAGGTTACCCAATAGTGGGGTACAGTTAATGGGTTTTAAATCCCAAAAGGATTAATATCTTCATTGGCACAGCATCCACCAAACAATGAAATGGATCTTAGTATGGTTTTCTCTCTGTAGTAAAAATGGCAACAACAAAACCCTGCTATATTCTAGTTGTTGCCATAGTTGCGTCCTGGCAGACATGCATCCTCCCATCTCACAAAATCAACCTAGATATTTTGTCCACCATTTTCTGCAAAGAAGAAGAGAATCACTGATTCCCTTCTCAGAATCTACTATCTCCTGGCCACTTCTCTGAAGAATTTGAGAGCTCATTAGAAGAGATACTTCAATGTCAGAGGCAAAGGTCTTTAAATAACCGAACCATTGCTGTAATATTGATCTTGCAAAGAAAGGCTTTGGCACCCAGAAGGCATAAGTAAGATATGATGGCTCTGCAAGATACTTGGCTTTCAAATATTAACCAATGACAAGAACAGAAGAATTTCACTCACTGAAGACACTGATACTGTATATACATCTAATAGGGAATCCCTATCACAGCCAGTCTGACTTCACTCCAGAACACAAGGCTGCAGCTATCAGCTATTCTTGGCTACCTTTACAGCATCGCTCCCTTTTAAAAATAACAATAATAAAAAAAAGTAACTAGTGAAAGCAATTATCTCAACTTCAGCTAGAAACACTTTGATCTTTCCCACTGATTTTCAAGATCTTTCTGGCTGAAAAAAATGAGAAGCTCAGACTGCTAGCAAACAAAACAAAACAAACAAAAAAGGACAAGAACAGAGATACAGGCAAGAGAGGAAAGAAAACCATAGTGCTCTGGATACCAACAAAATGAAAGGCATAGCAGCTTATGTCTCTTTTGCAGAGGTCTGTCTTACTGAATGATTTTGATGGGGCAAGTAACTGCTACTCTAAGTGATACCACAGACACTGCAGAAGCAAGTAGGCAATCTTTTAATAAACTGAGCACTTAAGTTCAACAGGATTTTTCCAGTGTCTAAATAATATAAAAATATTTAGTATATTGTACTGTATCTGACAGAATCAGTTGTTTCTCTAACAGTGGACAAGGCTGTCTGGGAAAGCTGCAAAGTCAACTGTTACTAGGCCTGGAGGAAAACTTGTCTTTTAGTATTCCAAATTACGTTTAATGATCATAGCTCATAGAAAGGATTATTTAAATTCTTTTCCTTTAAATGATGATTGGACCATGTGATAAACATTCCACAAATATGAATATGTTAATGATTGCAAGGAAAACCAACTCTGATAAAACTTACATAAATAATAAGGTTCCTCTCCCCAGTAAGGAACAAGTGGACTATACACTGAGAAGGCTATGTATGTGTACACATAGGATGGTGGGAAAGGAATTAACATCTAGACCAAAGGAGTCTTCTAGCTACTCAAATACCTAATTTGATCCTTTGCTCAAAACCTTGGAAATACACAGCATTAGTTATTTAACCCCTCAACAGAAGCCTTTTTCCCCCTCAACTTCAGGAAGCAAACATGTCAAAGGCTGTTTGGACTTTGATATTCCACAAAATAATACACCATGCTACAGCAATGTTCTTTGCAATGTTCTAATTTTTCCTGCCTTTTCATTTGGAGAGATACTAGCTGCCAAAATATGTTTCAAGTTTGAAGATAAGAAAACACCTTCTAAAATTAACACTAAAATAGCTAGAGAAACAAACTTTCTCTTGGTGAACCAGTAATTCATACAGAATCAGTCAGAGAATATATTGTCAGAGATGTAAATATTACTGAAAGATAAGCTGGCAAACCAAGTTATCAACATACAGTCCAAAAAGCCTTTTGGCCTTTGTTCAATCAGTCAAATTATTGGAGATGACAGATAATCCCTTCTGAGATACTGAAAACAGAAGAGCAGGGAAGGGGAGAAGAAAACGTCAAATTACATGAAAGTTACCAGAAATAACATTATTATTTACAGGAATTCCTCCATCCAATTCCTGGAAAGAGAAACTAATAGAAAAACTTCTTGAAACACAACAGCTACTAAATCATTTTAGTAAAATAAATTAATAGCTACTGCAGTAATATGAATATTTCATTAGGTAGTAAGTTCTAAATTCCTTTCCCTGCTAGAAGATCACATTTTAAAGTCTCCAAAGCTCAGTATTTTTGCTTTTACATTAGGTACACCGTTCATTGACCACAGCTGTAGCTCAGCTTTTGGAGAAAGACAATTACAAATGCAGACCCAGTAGTGGAAAGTCGTATGTGTTTTTTCAAAAACAGCTCCCGAGCAAAAGCAAACCCCATTGTCAGAGAGCAGGAGCACTCTGTGGGAGCAGAATCTCTCTCTGCCTCTCTCTTCAGGAACAGCAATTTCTATGGTATTGCATCAATAGTTATTTGCTTCAGCACCTGAAAAAACAGCTTAGCTCAATCAAAAACACATTTTCAGACACCCACAGCAAAACCACCCCCAAACAGTGTAGGCAAAATGTATGTGTGTACCAAGAAAAAAAAAAAATTCTGACAGATGAGCAATCTTTTTAGCAAAATAACTCTATTATCATTTAATTATCAGATTTGTACACCATCTTTAGCTACCCACTTGCATAGATTGCTGTATAGACACTAGAATTTACTGGACTTTCAGCCTCAAACTCCCAGCCTAAACTGTCACATTACAATATGATTCTTGTTTGAATAATAAAATTAGTTTTAAAATTAACTGGATGACATACCAAGCAAGAACTTATTTTCAAAATCTATGACAGGTTTTGAAACTTAGAGAAAAGGAGATTGTAAAGTATTCAATCATACATTTACACTTCTAGATTTGAAGTATCTGTTTCCCATTGTTACAAATACATTTTACTACTATTTTTGTATGGCATCCTTTCAGAAGGCTACAATACAAAATATTGTAGTTGGGTTCGCATTTTGTAGTTGCTTTGACTTAGAGATTTTTCTCTTAGATATCTGTTGAATTCAATTCTCACTTTAGCCCACAGCATTTTAAACTCTGAGCCTTAAGTATCAGATTTCATTCTCCACTCCATGGAATCTCCTATATCAAAGTTGATTGTTTCCTCAGAAAGACATCTCATCAAACTCAACAGCTCGTCCTAAAGTAAAAACACACCAACCAATTCAAAAACCTTACGTTCTCAGTATTGGAAATTCTTTCCGATTGTATAATCCGGCCTATTGAAAAAGATAAACTACTCAAACCTAGTCTTAATGTATCCACCCAAAATATGAAATATATAAGAAATGTACGCCATGAACTTTTGTTTATCTTGTCCTAAACAATTTTCTACATAATCTATTTATTCTGTTACCTGAACTACAACCCAAATTGGATATTCCATCTGCCATCTAATAGCTGTAGCCTTTCATGGTATTTCTGATTAGACAGAAGTATATATTCCTCAGATAAACAGTTGTATCTAATAATGTAAGTCAAGCTCCTCTGGACTTTCTAAAAGGTAGAAAAGTGAAATATTTTTGCCAAAAAGAAAATATTTATCAGAATGATGATAAAATAAAAATGGCATGAGAGACTGCAAGCTGGAACTTTTAACAACTTTACTGCTTCTCATACTCTGGAAGAAATGAAAATTGTACCAGTGATTAAAAAAAAAGAAAGCTTTTATTCCTCATGAACTGCGAGCATATTTTTTACTGTCTTACTCCTCTAAGGATTCAGGAAATGCATAGTGATTGTGTTCATCAGAATATGCCTACAGGCCTGTGGCAATATGCTTACTTACACTTTCATTTTTCTGATGCAAGACTGCTGCTTCATTTTGGGGGCCTTGCCCAAGAGGCGGCCTGTGAAACGTCACATACTTTTATCTGTGTATTTTGTGCCTTAATGACTATTCAGAGTTGTTGTACAGCCTTTAATACATACAGTAAAAAAAGACTGTATTAGTAACAGAAATTTCTGAGAGAACTGGGACTCCTGAGTTTGTTTATGGCTTTGGGGAGGTGAGAGATGACAGATTTTGCCAACATTTGCTCTTGGATAGCATTGAAATGTGAAACAGAAATGGTTCGTGAAATGTGTATTACTCTCTCCTCAGCATTGGAAAATAACACTACCCTCTTCCCAAATTACACGTAAAAATAAAAGAACGATTCATGATAGCTTTCCGCAAAGCTCATATAAATGGTTTCTAGCCGTCACTGTCTGGCCCAAAGCTTAATTCCACTGAGCTGCTGAGAATAAAGGATAATGATTAAAGGAATACAGTGCCACTTCAAACACTATTTTTGTGGTATACTAGCAACAATATCATAGATTAGCATCCCTAAAGCATTTTGGAATTCCAGTATGTGGCAGCAGTATACCCCAACCCAGAAATCTGGCTGGTAGACTGTAGTCTACATTTGTCCATATAGTTGAAGACTGCTGGTTTCATATAAAGCTGCATTGATCTGATTTTAATACCTTCCAGCACAGAATGTGCTGGATCTGATTTCCAATGCTGAACTGCAGTAATAGGTTGAATATGCAATCAGGCTATCAGGTAAAATTGAGTATATCAAAGACTATTTTCCCTTCCAAAATGCAAGTATCTCTGTCTGTCAGTCTCTCCTCTGGATAGATGTAGTAACTCCCTCTTTTATTTGAAGATGTTTTCTTGATCATGAAATCTAAAAGATTCACTACACACTGTAACTTTTACTCTACAATCCAGGCAATTATGGGAACACACAAGTTAACTCCTAAACAAACCTAATAAGCAACCTTTCTTTGCATAATTTCAAAATGTTGGAGAATATCAGCAAAAATGTATGTAATATTATATTTTTAATTTTTATTAACCATGTTCTTTTTGATACAAAAATCTTCACATCTTACTTCTGTCAGACATTGTTCAGGCTTTTACCTCAAATTCCCTTCAGTAACATCCAGCTTGATATGTACCTAATAAACTGCCCTATCTAAAGAGATTTATCAGTTCAATTTTACAGCTTGGTTGATTTTTGAAGACTTTAATGGCTCTTATGCAGCGTCCCCTCAGACCCAGTTGCAGCACGTAGACCAATTTCCTTCCAAGACTGGGCAATGGTCATCACACAATAAATCTGTTAGTCATGACTTAGATTTCATAAACAAGTTCCAGAAAAGAACATTTCACTTGGGAGAGTAACTTTATAACTTAAAATAATCAAAGCAAATAAATTGTTTTAGTTTGCCTGAACTAAAATGAAAAATTCCAATGGATTTTCAGTTATACTTAAAATGCCCCATTCATGTTTTCCCTTTCCCATTTCTCCCACAAGCTTTATCTATTAATCTGTTTTATGATTGAAAAATTTGGCACAGCTAAATAAAGAAACCCACAGTAAGCTTCACCTACAGCAGCCAGTTGAAAATTTCTCATTATAAGAGAGGAAACTCTCCACATTCCCTATCTGATTCAGATTTTGCTTTTAATAACAGGAACTGCAACATACATACTTTCTGAAGCAAAATGAGCAAAAAATGAATAAAGCAATTCAAGAACATCTCAAGATAGAGAGATGTGCTATTAATTTCAGTGGGAGGGAGAGGCTCAGAGAGATGACAGTAATATAAGTAGGGTCAGGGTAAAGCTCTTGGGTTCCAGTCCAAATCTTTCAAACCCAATGCTCTAAATGAGAGTCCAAAGTCTAAATTTAGGTGTCTAAAATTAAAATGGCCTAAGGGGTCAACCATCTGTATCTTTCAGTTAATTTAACAGACAATATAGTTATTCAGTTGTGTGAAAAAACAAATCACTTAGTGTTTACATATAGAACTCATGCCCTAAGTTTAAGGGCACAGGTTTAACCTATTATCATTTTCTAGACTCCATGCATCAATTTTCCCCAAAGTTAAAAATTTTTCCTCAGACACAGGGGTCTCCTTGCTCATAGTATTCGCAATTCGTCAAAAACTTTCATCCAGAAATAACAGGGCATGCTTATTCAGGCTAATCAGGTTAGATTCTTCATTTACCATGGACAGTAATACAACTGATTAACTCATGTATTAAGCAGCTATTCCCTTCCAGTTTTTATAAGTTCGGCAGTTATACCCTATACACTCCCTTACTCCCCAGTTAAGTGATCTATCAAGGGAAGAGTAAGATACAATTCAGAATTTGAGTGTTAATCCTCCAAATATTCAGTAAACTACAGTTGAGAATGATTGGAAGTTGTAGAACCGCCGCTTCTGGAAGATGCAAAGACAGGTTAACAGGATGTGAACATTTACAAAACATCCAGTTCCAAAGGGTTGAAATGCATTTGATTTTAAAGAAGCTTTTTTTTTTTTCTTTTTTTACCCTCCTCTTTTCTCAGTCTTTTGAGAAATTTTTAATAGAACCTCAAAATAGAAAGAATTTTCCTGCCTCTCCCGAGCAAGAAAGAAACAGCTTTAGAGACAGATTACAAAGATGACATCCATGATTAGGTGAGAAATCTATTGGGGACTTCATTTCTATCTCGTTTCTGCTACACACATCAAAACACAATCCACTGGCTCACTGTGTGTTTTACCTGCTTTTAGAAGATGTGGAGCTATTACATATCCTGGCTACAGCACCTGACTCTCTAGCTCAAGCTGAGGAGAGACGTGCTGTTAGTACTCCACGTCTGCACTTCAGCACCTGATGTATCAGTCAAGATGGTGATTATCATAATATCATTTTACAAATATTCTTTATGAGGCAGGAAACATTTTAATAATAAGAGATGTTAGACAATAAGCCAGTAACCACATAGCCACTCAGAATCCTTCCAGTGCCAGGTTTGCTACAAGAAACGTCACATAGTTTTGTATATGACATTCACTGTCTTGTAGAAACAGAGACTATCTGTGACAGTTCAATCACATCTTGCAACTGTGAGTTATTTTAATCCCGGAACATATATATGAACAAAATAATGAGGTGGGGGTTTTCCATCAATTAAATTGCCAGTCCTTGCTGCTAATGATCTTTATATTAAACAGCATATTTCCCTACTCAAAAGAATGCAAAATTCACTTTTGTAAGAATACAGGTTCTGTAACTTCAATAGCTTTCTTGCTTCTCAAGAAATTTCATTCCCCCATAGGAAAAAAAAACAAACACTCAAGGGGGGAAATTAAAAAAAAAAGCAATTTGAGTGCACTGTGCTTGTATTATGCAAAAGCCCTTCCTCATCACCTTATGAAAAAGCAAGTAGTTTTACAGGGGATATAATTAGATGTAGGTTAGTTTCTTTGTCTTTCCACGATGACAGAAAGAAGCTTTTATTGAAAATGTAAAATTATGGGGCTTGATTTTCATCAAGCATTTTGTTTAATGCACTAAATCATGCAAAACGTCTAGAAAGCATTCAACTCACCATTAGTAAGTAGCTACCATAAATACATTCTCTCATTTTAACTGAAGTAGTCGTCTAGACAAGCTACTACTATATCGCACAATTTTCGCATGTCCTGTGATTGAACAACAAATTGATAAAACGTTTTGGTACAGCTGTAACTTTCAACAGATGCTGACTATTTCTTTATTTCTAAGAGTGTACATGAAGAACCCTAAGCAAAAAGTCATTGGCACCAGAACATTTTAAAAACCCTAGCAATTAGATGCTTTACCACAAACAAGATAAACTATGTACAATAGCTGCTAAAGCTGCATTTTGCTAACAGTAATGAGGCTGTTTATTTGAAACAATAAATAGCCCATATGTTGCTTGGCTGTCTGGTAATCCACACTGAAAATATCTCACATGAAAAATGGCTTGAGATTTTGGGAAGAAACTGGAAGATGATTATGGCAGTCATACTAGAACACTGCAGTGGTTCTACAAGTATATTATGTTTTTGTGCCCAAAAAAAAAACCAACCCAACAAAAAAAACCCCAAACCAACAGCCATGGTGCAACATTAGAACAAACCTAAACAAATTCAAAGAAAACCCACACTGAAGAGCATAAAGAAGGCATCGTTCACTCCCTAAAAATCATATTGCCTCCCAAATCTTCTCCTTTGGGAAGTCAGCAGGGCCAGAACTTCACTATACGCTACATTCCCACTGCATTCTGTGCTGCGAGCTTAGAACAGACAACTGAAAGAGAAAGGAAGGGCCTATGGAAGAAGCTTATGTTGAACACTAGGAACGGCAAGCTATCCTGTTCTAGAGGTACATGCACACACAGAGGTGTGTACATGTGCATATAAATACATGCATATACACACATGTGTATATATATTTATTCTATCCTAACAGTGTATAAACCCCTGTGTGGCAAACATCCTTCACCACCACAAATACAGAGAAGGCTTATCATCTAGAATGTGTGTTTTATCTTTGCATAAAGGGTGATATTTTCCTTTTCCAAGGGTTCCTGACCCCTTTTCTCTAATTGATTAAATTAAAAATAAAAAAAATATTAGGACATCTCTTTTGGTTCTGCCATGGAAGTAGAGCATACTGCCTGAGAAGTACCTTGTGAATTTCCTCCCAAATCGAACAGCAGAGGTGCTTTTGATCAGCACTGTGCTAAGCATACATTTTGCAATTATTCCTTTGGTTTCAGTCAGCAGCACAGTTCTTGGAGCTGGCTGAAACATTCTCAACTAAATTTGATACTCAGCAACAGAAAGGACACTAAACCAACAGAAGAAACAATCAGACTCCATATTGTTTTCTCTTGGGAACACTGGAGGTGCAGATAAACCACTGATTCAAACAAATCAGCAGAACCAAAAACTGCAGAAACAGTGCAAGGAAAGGGCAAGAGATTAATATCTGCTCCTTGAAGGGCCTATGGCATGAGAAAATGAAGAAGTTTCCTCATCTCTGAAGCTGCTCTTCATATTCCAAATGTTTTCTCCTCTACATATCCTGAAATGCAGAAATAATAACCGAAGTACTGTGTTGCTTCTACAATGCAATCTAAGAAAGCCCATTAATATTTATTTCAAATATACAAGCGTTTTAATCATAGAAAAAAGTTTTGGAATGCTAACAATGAGATGCACAAGCAATGCTTTTGGACCTTGAATCCCCCCAAAACGCTTTCTGTTTCTGAGGTCAATTACCTCCAGATATGACTTAACAGCCAGCTAGACTGCTGACTCTGAAAAGTGAGGAGAAACTTGACCCTTCCCCAGTCCAGCAAAGGGACACCCTCACATTAACCATGTAGGAAGCACCAAAAAAAAGGTCATCAACAAAAAGTTAGAGGAAAAGTTAAGAAGAAATAATCAAAATTCACAATAAGAACGAAGACATTTTCTTGCTACTATTAGGCCACTTTCCTTTTTTAAAATTTTACCTCTATGTTTCTACACATATAGTCGATAGAGGAGTCTTTTGCATGATTAAAGGACTGCAAAGCTACCTGAAATTTGTCATGTTAAGTACTGCAGCATGTGGAAGTTCTCGTATTATACAAGACCTCCAAATAGAGTAAACCCTGAAATTGTCACGAGATGTAAACTGACAGTCATATGCTGTCCCTCCTGTTTCAGCACCAATCCATGTTTGGATTCCTTCCCTACCAAGTAATCTTAGAAATTCAGTTCCTGTAAGAAAGATGCAAAAGCTAAATATTCATGTTAGTCAAGATCAGAGACTACGACAAGGTGAATGAAGGTTTTCCTAACGGCACCAAACACAGCTTTTGGCATAAATACATTAGTTGCTGTCATAGTGAAAAGAATAGCTCCAATTGCAAATGCTAACAGGCAGCAGATAATTGGGCATATGTGTGCATCTGTGGGTGAATGTCTGAAACTGAATTTTGAACTCTCAGGCAGAAGACTGGTACTTGCTCGCTGCAATCTGTACAGGCTTCTTGTAAACTCTAATAACACCTGGACTAAACAGAAGGGCCACATTCTGAATCCTCCAATTAACACAGAGGCAGAATGTGCAGTTAAAAGGCTGCTCAGACATTGTGTTTCTGCACACTGGCTATTTCGACTGGGGAAAAATAGGAGTTTGGGTGCCAAAAATAAGGGTTCCCGGGAAGAAGTAGTAGTCTCAGAAAGAAGAAGGGGCCAGGAAAGATCACGACTGGAGAAAAGACTCTGGAAGCGAGGGAAAATCCTAGAGATCAGAGATGGATGGAGACACATGAATGCCAGGGGATGCCCAGGGACGCTGGCCAGTGATGTCCAAGATTGGTAACTACAATGAGATGCACAACACAAACCAACACAACTTTCTACACAACCTTCCCAAACTAGCAGTGATCTCCCTGCTGGGAAGGAAGTCAAGACCTAGCGAATGTAGTGCTGGCAGCAGAGCAGGTGAGTGAGTATGCAAAATGAATCGAGTGTGATAAAACCTTAAATCTTGTTGGTTCTTAAATAAACCCCAGTATGTAGCTCCACTACGCACTAGATTTAGCTTTCTCACCTTTGACAGCTGTAATACTCAGTTTCCTGTTAGCTCTCCTCAGCATGCTGTGGCCTACCTTATGAAGAGTACTACCTATTTACAAAAGTTTAAGCACATTTTGTTCATCATTTACAAAACAAAAACATAAAAAGTAAAGAAGAAATCAAACTCCCCCAAACCAGAAAACATTTACACGATTCAACTTTATAACTGCAGGTCTCAAATTGAAATTTTGCATTGCAATCACAAATGCATTTTGGTAGAAAATGGAAAACACATTCTTCCAAAAGAAAAATTAATTTCATACTGCTAGTTGCTGCTATGTCATGGAAAAATGCAGCCTACCAAACTAAAAAATTAAACATTAATCTAAAATTGAAGTTCACAGTTAATAATAAAAAAGTTATGCATCCATGGAAGGGTATCAAAGAATTACATTTTATTTCATGATTTCCACTTCATGTATCATGAAAGAAAGCAGGCAGAAGTATAAAAGCTTGGGCAAAAAAAGAGCATCTTAGTCTCTTGGGAGTTCATTTTATGCTGTAATTGGTGAAAAGCCTCTGTAAAAAGGTTATAAATGCCGTATTAATTTCATTAGGAAAGCTCCCATGGCATATTAATTTAGTTTCTGGCACTGTTATTGCATCTTTTCAGATACACAAAATCTTAGGAGGTAATTTCATTAACAATAAAGATCTGAGAAAGGCAACTATTTTAAACAGATTCGTGACAATTCAGCTTGGAAGCATGCATGTTTATTCATATACTATCATTCTCTTCCGAAAAAAAACACTGACACACAAGAGGTAGCAGGCTGTGCTATTCAAATTTTGTTATTCTCAAGGCCGCTGTATTTGCAAAGATTGCATGAACAACTCTCAAAAGATTAATGACCTACTCCTTTATTTAAGGCAGATAATCACCTTCAGTGATCGCGTATAAACTCTGAAGCTGAGCATGAAATTTAACAACTGTCTTAGCTTACCATGCTAAGAAAGAAGACTTTTTTCCCCAAACACTTGCTACACTGGACAGTGTAGGTAATTCTGGACATATAAAATACTTTAAGTGCCAGTTTGTACAACAGCATTAGCAGCTTCTCCATCCTGGCCTCGATTTTGTAATCTGACTTACACATGCAGGCCTCTGAAGCTACCTATGGTCTCATTAGTTTGTTGAAGCCAACAGGAGCTTTTTATCATAGGATAAATTTATAAAATGCAAATAGAAAGCAAGTTCTATCAAAATAAGTACGTAGATACTTATAAATCTCACACTTTATTATCACTTTCACAAATATATTACGGATTTTGTACGGTTTAGGCCATGATAATTCTAAAACCTGCATACACTTAATGGTTAATTGAGACATCCTGAGCTCAGCTATCATATAAAAGCAAATTCTTTTCTCCTGGCCACGTTTTAAACCCAAGCTGTTCATTCAACTTCACTCCTAGTCTTGAGAAAGGGAATACAAAAGAGCTTCTCTAAACCACAAAGGTACAACCTCTGTGGCCAAAGCTGCACTTTTTATGCATTCATCTCATTAATTAATAGTCTATAAATCAGGAGTGAGTGTCTTTCTGGAAGAGGATGTTATAGTTCAACTAGACCTATAGTTTTTTAAGCAGAAACTCCACCACCAAGTTCTATAGCTTGAGTGATATCAGGAGATCAGACCATAAAACCTCATAAATGTCCCACCAGACTCAGACATCTAACGAGTCACATCCTAGGCATCTCTTCATCAAAACACTAAATCCCCACCGCTGTCAACAACAGATGCAAAGTCTCCGAAGAATTTACCCATTAGAAACTACATGCTGGAATAAAAAAAAGGTAACTTTTAAGCCCTACTGTCCTGAACGCTAAAGCCAATTTTATTATTCTTATTACATTTGCCCATTCTTTGGGCAGTTTCATTTGAAATTTTTCTTGAGAGATATTGAAAATAAATTTTTTAGAAAATTTGTTTCATGACTGATCATTATTCACAAATCAGTGTAAGCCCTATGACTGGCAAGCACAGGATTCGTAAGACAACATATTTAGAGCAGTTCTACAATATGTTTAGATCCACAGCAGTAAGAATGAAGCATAATTGGTTGCCAACCAAGTACTTTTGTTATTTTCAGGACAATAAATAATCTGAAATTAAATTACTTTAACCTAGAATCGAAACTGGAAACAAACTTAATAAACAAGATAGGCGTTACTAAACTGAAACCCTTTTAAGCCCAAAAGGGTGGGAACACACAGAAAAGAAAGGCACTCAATATTTCTGAGTACACTAGATTCTTAGACAAGCATGGACGGAAACACAGCATGAATCGTAGTTTCCTTTCAATAGAAAGGAATGCACAAAAGTAAAAGCAGGGATGCCACAGTATCACATATGATCAACTAGCGCACTCAGACTAGGAACCTGTCCAACTGACTAGTACTCACAAACTTTGATTATTCTTACTGAAGTGTAATAATTATTGAATTACACAGTGCTTATTTTAGATTACACATTCAGTTTGTCATGGCCATGTTTCATTCTATTCCTACCCTCCAAAGTTCTTGCAATATCTCCTGTCTTGTTTTCACAGATGAATAACGCCGGTACTCTCACCCAAGTCAGTAATGAAAATATTAACTAATGCCAGATTCAGGACATTTTTGGATTTCTGCAGAACCCCAGTTATTTTTTCGAAGGTAGTAAAGACATACAGAATCATACCCAGAAAAAAAGGCAGAAAGAGCACGTGAGCTCTCAGTTTAAAAAAAAAAAAAAAGCTTCCTTTTTAGGCTACCATCTGAGCTGACATGAAAGACTATCTTCCAACTTATGAATTCTCTCCAAAAATATTGTATTTATGAACAGCAATGTTTGCTTGAATGTCCTAAAATCAACAAGTATTTTATCACATATTCAATTCCTATTGTTACAGCGAAAAAGCAGTAGAAGGAATGCCTAGCAGAGACATGACAGTACGAAATGTATTTGCCATATACAACTGCAACTGCAGGTTCAGTTTTAAATAGACATGTCTAAGGGCTAGGAAACTGTTTATTTTTACAAATTACAGAAGAACAGAGAAAACACAGGGGTTTGGACCTGATATGCAGCTCCACTTTTTCAGGTATAGAATCAATGTTTTGAATTGGGGTTTTACAGCTTGACTATTAATGAAGTTACAACTTTATCTGGCAGTTTAATCATCGGGACAAGAATAAATTTTTAAAAATGCTTCATATGACCTAGAAGCCTAAATCCCATTATAAGAAGTTATGTGATCTCTTAAGGAACTGCAGTCAGCTTTTCAAGTGAGTCAAGGAGCTTTGGAAACTTTTAAAAGAATTCTTGCTGCATAGGCTACTGATACTACAAAATAATTCACTTCAGTCTCCCTCTCTATCCCTCAAAAAAAGTAGGATTATCTCAACTATTAATACACAAAACTTAAATGTTCTGTTGCAAAACACTAATCAAAGATCTACCAAGCCACTGAACCTCACAGCTACAGTCTGCTTTCTGTTACATTTGGTCAACTTTATCAAATCCTGTGACATTTACACACTTAGGAAGATGTATCGCAGAAGAACACATTACTTTCTTTGTGAACTACTAGTAATGCATTTAAAGGAAATGTGCTTATTCTTAACTGTAATATATGTTTCCTGTAATACTACGAAATCTTGCTACTAACTTTTTCTGTAAATACAACAAACCCTCTTGTCTTATTTAACATGCATTATACGCAGTGACCCAATTTAACAGTGCAAGGCTTGAAGAAAAGAAGAGCTGTTAGATCTACAAATATATAACATTGCTACATTCCAGCCAAAGAGTGGGAACATGCAGAAGCGACACAGAAGGAACACTGCATATTATTAGCTGTTCTCTCCATCCAGATATTTTATTAAATGGGTGATAAGCTTTTATCTTACCTGGCTGCTCAGGAATTTATAAAAATTTTTAAAAAGCAACTTTTCTGGCAAACTATGCTAGGATTAGCTACTTCCCTACTTCAAAATAATTGTACAAGGTTTAAAGATTTCTACAGGTTTTTTTATATTTTTGCTATTTGTCAATAACTCATCCTTCTAGAACACGTGCCTGTAAATCTTCAGCTACATTTTCAACAACCTTTTCTTTCAAAAACACTGGTAGCCCCTTATAACTGTATTTGGTTTTACATATACAGCTACTGCATTTCATTTGCTTTGTAACTTAAGCTGGAAGATCAAATAAAGGTCACATTTTGCATAAACATCTGTACAGAAAGTTAAGTTCTGCTTTGGCATTTTTACCTTCATAACACCAGCAAACCCCATTCTTACTGTTGCATTTAAAGAAAAAAAAAATGAAATCGATTGTTTGTAGTGCTCATTATCTCAAATTATACAATTATAATAAACATTACATTAAATTTCTCATGGTAAGGTGATAAAAACAAATTGGATAACCACAAGCTACCATAATTAGAATTTCACTTACTAGAGATTTTTTCATCTAGATCTCAGGATTTTACTGTACAGCATTGAATCAGTTATAAAATTACCTCCTCTTAAGACCATGAAATATACTGTAAAATATTGGGAAGGTACAGGTTTCCTGAAAATCTATTCTTTTTTTTTTTTTCTCTCTCTAAACATAATGCATTTTCCATAGCCATATCCAAGAAAGATATGGCTTGCAGATAAAACATCGCCAAGAAATCACACCTGTATGGCAAACTATTTTGTACAGTTATATTTTGCCCCACTTTAAAAGTGAGTATACTGACACGGCATCATCTCAAGCAGCACAAAATAGATTTTTTTTTTTCCATAGGTATCAGTCATGAGAAGTGTTTTAAAACATCTGGGACTTAATCTGAAACTCTCCGACAGCAAAAGGTTTTGTTTTCCAGGTGTGTACAGAGTTAACGGCAATAGTAGTGAGCTAAACCCACTTGTTGGCCATTCACTGTTTTAGCATTTCAGCTTAAAATGTATTTTCCTGCCACAACTATTCCCTTGGAGGTCATTTTCTGCCAAAGAGACTCAGAACTCCACTACTTGAAATCTATCTTCTGGCATTATTTTACTAGGAAAGAAGGTCCATTTCAGTGGTTTGGGGGAGGTGGACTGTTTGGTTTTACCTCTTTTTCTCCGGTTCCCAAGGACTGTGGCAGCATGACTCTCAAGGAATTTGTTACAGACAGAATCATTTTCTCCTCCATTGATAAGTGTCAGATTTGTAGAAGAAAAATGGTTCACAGAAAACATATGTATACATATGTTATTATAACTTCTATAAGATAATAATTGGGGTAAAACCAGTCATAGGTTTATTTCTACCCACAATGACATACAGCATGCAGAGTAAAATTATGTGCTCTTCCAACCTTTTCCTCACAAAAATAAAGCATCTTTTTATGGAGGTAAACTTCATTATGAAATCCAAAGAAGGGTATTTCATATTTTTCTTTGATAGCTGTAAATATACATTTAATGACAATCAGTTGGCTTCAGACAGATCTTCTCTCATGAGTACCTATCCTTCTATTTATACCGGATAGGAAAGTATTTTATATTAAATATGAGAGGCATGTGGAATGAAAGCTGACAACTGAATAGCTCTTGAAGGAACCATTTCTCCCATTTTCATGTAAAGCATATTTTAGGAGACAAAATTGGAGGAAGGAAAATGATAACGGCTGTTTCTCAAATTCTATCAAAGAAAGTCAAGAGATTATCAGCTAGATGCAACTATCTCATCAACTCCAGATACTTATAACTGAGCTGCTCAGGCATGAATATTCATCTCCTGTGGTAGCAAAAGGCAATGATTTATATTTCCATGTTAATTGAGGTCTACACTTCACTAGTGCAACATTTTGTGCTCATAAGATCTTATCTCAAACCCCTGATCTGCATTAGCACTGAGGGAGAGCAGCCAAACTAGCAATACCTCAACTGGATGCACATTCATCAGGTTTTCCCGTATGACTACATATTGCTTTTCTGCTGAAATGAGCATATCATCTTTTTGCGGTCAGTGCTACCAGGCCTGCAGATAAGCAGTACATCATATCAGTAAGGTGCATGTGCCAGTAAATCAGCGCCTTCAGGCTTGCTTTAAAGAAGATTCCCCCAAGTGTAATAAGTAATGAATAGTTTGTAGCATGTGTTTTTAATCACAAAGCAAACCAGTTCAGACAGACTTGGACCCCAGTGCAAAATTGTTGTTAATTCTCCCAGTCACAAGCCCCGACATTCAATTTCCAAACTACTTCAAACTACTGTTTAACCCATCTTCCTTTGCCAATTACAGGGATTCTGCCTTTGAAAAGTAAAGGAACTGAGAAAAGTATTTGGGATGGATTAAGCAATAGAAAACAGGTATCTCCTGTTACAAAGATGATGTAGCCCAGAGAGAGGCAACATAATAATTACTGTTACAAACAATACAGCTCTAGACTTTATAGTGCTACTCTTTCTTCTGCACATGCTTTTATCTATCAACGTCAGAAGAAATTTTGAACAATGCAGAATGATAAAAATGTAAACTATGTTGCCCAGGAGACATTACAGACCTCTACATGGGGCTTCTTCAAGAGAACCTTCTTTATTGAAGGAGGAGAAAAAACTGTGTAACTTTCATAGAACATGTTTTTTCACAGCCTTTAGTTTCCTCCTATTCTTGCCAAGAATAGGCATCCTTTTATTAATCCTGATTAAATTTCGCTTTGAGCATTTACAGTCTGCCTATACTAATGAATATCTACCTTTGTATTTCCTGCACAAAACTGTTACACAGTCCTTATCTATTAAGCGTCCTCAGTTTGGAATGTTAGAGCGGAGAGATACAAGCATGATCATAGACAGAGAAGAACATGCGAGAAAAAGAAAATCAGTAAAGCACTTCTGGGTGCCTCCCAGAAGAGGAGCATTATTTATATGAGTGCAACAACTTTTCCTACCTTATTTGAAACTCTGCCTCCAAGTATTTAGCAATGAAGAGAACAGAGGAACTATACCATAACACAAACATGCAAGGAAACTTCAATTATAAACCGATAGATGTGAGTTCTGTGTAACTGAGGTCCTAAAATATTGCCTTCATATAAAGAAGCCTGAAGGAACAACCTGTCTATTGCTAAGAAACACTTAGCTTCTACAGGACCTGTCATTCCAAACGTTCCTCATCCACTAAAAGTCATCCCCAACTACATGGCTCAAAAATTCATTCCTTCACGCAGATCTTTCAACACAGAAAAGACATTGTGTAAAGCCCAATATTAGAATATCTGATTCCCCGCTCCGTCCCCTGGGATATCAAAACTATACATGATAAGAAGCTGTAAGAATAACTCACAGGACCTCAAACCCTTGTGGTAAACTGTCACTCAGACCTGGAGCTTCCCCTAAATGACTTGAAATTGACATGCCCTCCCATAGTTTTGTTTCAAGTCTTGTTTTTATGATTATTGAAAAACCAAACATGAAACACTTACTAAGAAAAATTGAAATTGATATAAAGCATCTCAGACTGTTGTGATTTTTGTTTTAAACTCCAAATTTTCAAGTTAACCTCACAAACTCTGAATTTAATCCTCAGCTTGTAAATGCTCGGGCATCCCAGTACTCACAGTTAATGAAAAGGTTACTACTTTTCAATGGCAATTTCTTAACAGCAAACAGTCTCAACTTATCAAACTGCAGACACTGTATCAATATGACTTTATTTAATGTTATCCTCATGGCCTTCTCTGGGAGACTACTACATTATACATTACTTCTGCTAATTTGTGCTGAGGGGAGGTTTCTCTCCAGCTCTTACTCAGCTGTACCCGTAGAACTCATGAATGTATGAACCTCCCTGAATCTTTCCCACATATGAACTTCATCTATAGCTTGTATATTCTGCCATTATTTCTGTTGGAATTACACAAGTCTGCCTTCCCTTTATACTCTACCTTTTCTTTAATTCACCTGTACTCTTCCTGAGACAAAGATGGAAAGAGTTATTTAGAGAGACATGGGAGGTGATTTCATTGCTTCACGCTTAATTATAATTTGCTAAATCAGTGCTTTCTTTACACTAAAATTATCTTTTCCCATTACCACAATGTTATTTAATACACCTGTATGTCCTCCTTTTCTCTGGAATTGACAATGTAACAGCTCTAAGACTTAAAATAGAAGCTACTAGGATATTAAATATTTTCAATTGAGAGATGGGCAGGTTTCTGGTAAGGGATGGTAGATCTGAGACTAAGTGTTCCTGACATATCCATCTGCAACACTTTGGTCTGAGTTCCGTTATCAGATAAAATGTTATTCTGATTAGAGTGTGCTGTCATATCTCTATCTAAGTGTAGAGTTTGATAGCCTGTGTTTACTTCTACTGTTTGCTGCTTAGAACAGACTGAATCTAACTAATAAACTCAAGTTTACCACCATCAAGAATCTGTCCTCTACATTGATCTCAGTGCTAACAGAGAAAATTATTCAACACAGGATAAAAGCTCCTTTGCAGTATCTCGGAAACTTTGAAGGCAATATAAGTGTGTTTGCACAGAGATTTAATGAGTTTATACCTAGACAGATACATCTGCGATCACTCCCTCCACGTCTTTGCTTAGCAATTTCCATTAGGGTATAAGCACCTGATAGAGTCACTTACCAGTAATAGAGAAATTACTCATTCAAACCAAGAAACAGAGCAATCCAAGTCAGGGACTGTTTCTCGCACTTTGTTTCTTGTTGCAATAGATCTCAAAAGAGAAAGAAAAAGCTAATCACAACTAAAGATATTACCTGCTTTATGATCTTATTTGGTATTCTTGTATTCACGATTCGCATAGTTTAAGACAGACAAAACCCTTTACGATGTCAGACTCCCAAATTAAAGTTCTGTCATTACTGTGCTTTGAGTGTCTATGTAGACACTGCCTATGGGACACAGTCGTAGCCCTTCTTTGCTGGAAGAGTGCTGTTGAAGAAAATTATACTTACTGCACTCTTTAGAAAGTAATTACAGTAGAAGAGAGTAAAGTGACTTAACAACAAAGATCAATGCTGTAAGAAAGGCCTCTACTCCCATGCCCTGTTCTTAAGACTAGAAGTAATCCATGGAATGACTGAATTGTCAGTCACTCACGCATTTAATGTTTAGACAACACAATAACCTTAGCCTGATCTGCTGCGCAACACAGAGCAAAGGAATTTGTTCGACAATTTTTTCAATCAGGACCATAACATCAGCAGAGTTACTGAAACATAGAAGATAGAAAAATAGAGAAGAATTTTTTCATTCAGATTTCCTAATAAGCAATGATTATTTTACCAGTTTCTATGGTACTATCACCATGGCAGCTAGCCATTTTAATCACAGGCATTAGAACACATTTCTGATAACATCATAGCAATAGCTTAGAAATGTATTACATCTCCTGGTCATATGCAGCAGTAACAACTTTGTAAATTTCCATATGACAGAGGTCACTAATGGCATCAGCAGACATCAGGATTAGAAACATGATATTTCAAGCATCTAATTAAAGAACAAGTTCTCAGTGTTCCTTACTCTAATTCTGAAAACAATAGTGGAAATATAACCATTGTGACAAAAACGAGAATCAAAATTCTTTCACAGCTTGCTCAATTTTTGCGCCTTCTTTGATTAACTAGTCAATGCATATAATTACTCAGCAGATCCTAAGAGAATGTGCAAGTGAAAAAAATTCACTGTAGAGCACTGAGTATCTGCGAAACACTGACAGATAAAAATGGCTACTTTACCCTTGTATTAAAAAGACTATACTTTGTTCTCTGCACAGGTTAAATGGTATTGAAGCATCGCATACAAGACTGAAATCATGATCAGAAAGCAGAACTCAGTGTTCTGACTGATGAAATCTTCAACATACAATGTGAAACATACTAACTCTACTAAATGCATCATGACTATTTGCCAATATGCTCATTCTGAAAAAAACCTGGAAGTATTCAAAAATACTTTCAGCAATAGCAATCCTCAACTTCTTCTATAAATTACATAAGAAATTACATTTTCAAACTATCTTAGAGCAAATTCATACTCTTGTCCTGAGATTTCTGATTTTTTTTTTTCAAATTAAAGTGTATTTCAAAAGGTTGAGAGACTCTAAAATATTAAATGAATTTATAAACCCTTTTTAATAAAAGCTAATAAGCAAGTTCAACAATTTCTCTATTTCAAGCCTAATGCTTTGCCAAGAGTCCATCCAAGAGATATTAAATACGATAAGTACTGATAATGTCAATAATATTCTGCAGTAAAACACTACAGCAAAGCACTATGACTAAAAATCACTGGTATAATCGTATCCTAAAATAGACAGCATTGACCTCAAATAGACAAAGAACAAAAATCTGAAGTAAACTTCAGAGAATGAGACTTGAAATACATCACAATTAGCTTTGTCTCTTCAAACTACTTAAAATCAGAAATACTCATCACAGAAGCAGTTATGCTAGGCGAACCATATAAAAACAGAACTGTAAGTCAAGTCTTTCGTATCTCCAGTATCTCCATGCTTGTTAGATTTACAATTTTACTCCCTTGGTTCAGTAGTTGGGGAAGGACAGCTAAACAAAAAGACTAGAAAATATTTGATGGTGAAATAGTTGTACTGTTACGTTTACATGCATATACTAATTAATCTGCCTCTAAAATAAAACCAATTAATTACTATCAAGGATTTGACGACAGTTCTGCCATCTTATCTGGGGACACTTGACTTCCTCAGTTTTGTGTCATGCTTTGTTGTAGGAAACCAAAAATAAATAAATACAGAAAGATGCAATGTAACATCTATGCAACGTTTATATTGCACTTGAACTCGTAAACTTCTACTCTTACATAAGTCTACACTGCTGAATTTTCAGACTATCTAAGCAGCCAGGTTAATCTCCCAGATTTTTCATTAGGACAACACTGATTAATTTGTTCAGAAGGTCCACATACCATTTAGTTCTATGCTTTGATCTAAATATCTATGAATGCATGAATGCATGACTGTGCAGTGCATATCAACTATAAATGAACCGGCAGACTACAAAATCAACAACAACAACAACAACAACAAAGTCTTTTCTACTTCTTTCAGTCCTCAATTTAATAACAATTGTACTTGATATTTTAGGGGCTTGCCATTTCCTTAATTAAAAGTTTAGGTTTAATTTTTCCTTAATGAGAGTCCCATGATATTTTATGAAATTCAAGTCAAAAGGAGATTCAGATTTCATGATGTTTTTGGGAATGCAGACTATATTAAACAGAAGGAGACTTCATTAAACACTGTAAGATCTGAGGTCTAGACTATCTGGTGACAAATACTCCGCTAGTTCCCTTAGTTCTTCCCTCTTTCAACTCCAATTTTCTCTCCAGCAACGCATAACTATGTAGGAACACCTTGCCAGTGTTGTTGTTCTCCTATTAAGGCTATGAAGTTACTGTGTCTAAAGGCAATAATGAGCTAAATAACAATATGTGACAACAAGAGGATATATACATTTTTAAAGTTCTTATGTGTCTATGCAGTAAATAAAAAATCTAATAAAATACAATTTTTTCTCCAAATAACACAGGTGCGATACCAATGAACTCATACAAGATTCTAAATGATGTGAAAACATCACAGTGATTAGATTTAAAACATACAGTTTTCAATTAAAATTAGATGTTCTATATACATTACTTAGGCTAATTAAAACATAGATTCCCTAATTTTTTAGTAAGTAACACGAAGGGCAACTAGGGCCATAATTAGCACAATGGTTGCATTGGTAAGATCTGGGTCAATGTTCATACGCCTGCACGTATACAGCTCTACAAAATTCCTGACCTGGAGTCCCATTCACTGAAAGTCTCTTCAGTCCCTGGCCTTTTTGCTGAATCTTCCAACTTGACTATATGGGAGATGGTCCAGGGGCAATGAAAGATGCTGAGATAGGCTTACTATGAAAAGACTAAGTACCTTCCCACCTGCTCATTCCACGCTTACTTGGAGTCTGTAACATCCAGCCATTATCACCATTGTTTGAATTTGTATTGGCAAACCACAACCAAAATCTTCTAGATCCCATATGCAAAAAACTACCTTTTTCAAAAATATATACATTATGATTAAGCAAATGATCAGTTATTTTTGCACTATACATATAGCAAATTATTAGTCTATTATACCTGATCCCTATCCAGCCTCATACTCTTAACAGTCGTTACATTATACATGAATTAAGCTGTCCTGAAGATGACTGAGCTTCTTGTAAACTACAAACATAAAAACATAATATCACAAAAGAGCAAGATTCACAGAAACATCATTTCTATTCCACGTCATACCATCATTTCTGCCCTGTGGGCATACATAGCCCACATTGGTTCTATATTCCACACCACAATCAATGTTACAGCTTTATCAAAAGCATACAGGCTTGTAATAAAAAGTATCCCAGAGGAAGGTAGGCATCGATATTCAGCTATATTCCAGATTCAAATGGGGAAACTCTAGCTTACCCCTGTGTGAGCAGCCCATGCACACCTGGGCAAAATCTGGCCTTCATCCATAGAAGGGAGACCACTTAGTCCATTCACATCAATAGCAGAAAACAGAGCCAGATCCAGCCTCAACAGCTATCACACTCATATTTTAATAACAGATTATAAATAACAAAATAACACTTTTCTTACCAACAGCACTTTCAATTCCAGAAGCTTAATATACTTTGCTTTAAATCTGTGCCATAGCAACCTTTTTTGAAGTCAATGTCATCTGTAAGGACTGAGTTAAAATAAAATGTGGGCCAAATTTATCAGACATTAGTTTCCTTTGGATATAGAGCTCAGAACACTGACTGTGTGTCATCCTAGATGTGATCTGAGTTGTGTATGTTGCATCCAGCAACATATTTTAAACCAGTCCATTGCAAAATACTCGCCCTGATCATCAGTTTCAAGTATTTGTCTGAGATGCTGAAGGTCAAATGAAAAATGTGAAAGGCTTCTTTCTGTTTACATTAAATTTATATCTGTATGCTAGAAAATCTAGCACTAATTCAGGCCTAGGGAGAGAAGCCTCAAGAGTTTGTCAAAATATGACAGCATTATAGTTGGTCAATTTAAAGGCTCATTTAAGGGACAACAGAAGAGACCATTCCCTCTTGCAGTTTGAAGCTATGTATGCCCACGTAGCCATGAGCCCACTCTGTGTGTGATACTGACCAGTGATGAGGAACTTAATGTGACAGAACTACAGCAAAAGTAGTCAACAATTTATTTTATTTTCAGAAGTGGCTCACGAGGGGCTCTGCATCTTTGTGTCAGATAGATACTCCAGAAAGAGCTTAGAACAGACATATTCCTACAACCTCCAGGGTAAGCGTAGGGGTAGTGAGCTTTTTAAATTTAGATTATGTAAGGTCGTGTGCCTCACTGCATTATGTTTTATATGTACGTTATATCTCACTGCACTATATTGCACCCTGTGAGCTCCAAATGATCTTTCTTCACACGGATCCTGACGAATTCCCTTTTGTAGCCCTTTCAGAGAGAGAACAAATATCACACGTACGTCTAATATATATCGGAATGAGGTCAATCCCCCAAATGTCCTGACAGGGTCCAGGAACCATAGAAGGAGATGCCACCTGCCCAAATCGGCCTCGTGGCCGAGCAGCACCGGACCACCCGGCCAGGGAGCAGGCTCCTTTTATCAGATAAAACCGCGGATGCAGGAGCGAAGCTAGGGCGAAAGTCTGCAATGCAGAAGCCCTTCCGGGAGCTCATCAGGGAGCCGGGGGAGACGGGGCGGGGGCAAAGCCGGCAGCCCTGCCCGCAACCCCACCACAAAAACCCGAGGCACGGGGCGGGGGGTGTTTCTAAATGCCCAGCTTTGCCCTTACCGGCTACGGCCGAGGGCTTTGCCCTCTGCACAGCGGAACTTCTGCAGCCGGGGCGGAGCGGGCAGCCCGCAGGCAAGGACACGGCTGCG
>NW_009210728.1:0-23282 GCF_000690835.1 Fulmarus glacialis
GCTGCGCCAGACGGCGACGACCTGAACCCACCGCGTAGTAGCGCTTAATTTACAATTATTTACATTTCTGTTCTGAGGTATATGTATTTTGATCATATATTTTTACAAGTTATAGGGATTGTCATGTGAATGCATTACAGGTTTTAGATCTTTATTTTTTTTCTCTCCTTTTCTGTTTTTTCCCCCATTTTAGCAATTGAACAGGAGAAGCAAGCGGGTGAATCGTAATGAAATCTGCCCTTCCAAATTATGCACTGTACATTCCACAAGCATTGCCTTCTTATTTTACTTCTTTTAGCTGTTTAACTTTGTAAGATGCAAAGAGGTTGGATAAAGTTTAAAATGACTGTACTGCCCCTTTCACATCAAAAGAATAGAGAGAACTACTGACACTGAATGAAGGCGCTGCCTTTCCCTCTGCCTGTCTGGCTTTGGTCCTGGTGGCATGAAAGAGCTTGCATGTTGATGAAAGAAGAACTTGGGTGGGACTACAGTAAACTAGAGTAACACACGAATAAATGCAAAGCTGTACCAAGGTCCTGCGAGCTGTAAAATGCAGTTAATCGAGTGCCATTTTTTTTTTTGTTCAAATGATTTTAATTATTGGAATGCACAATTTTTTTAATATGCAAATAAAATGTTTTAAAACCTGGATGGTATTTATGTCCTCTATTTGGAGAACTGTATCAAAGGATATGAAGCATAAAAGCCGGTACTGAGACAAAGGATACTATAAAACCTTTGGAGATGACTCAAACCTCAATCACCATTCTCTTTTTTTCGATACGTGCTCTCGCCATTAGATAAACTTGCGCTCCTCGAAGCTAGCTTTTAGACAATTTCAGTAAAAAATTGCATGTCTTATAATTTGTTACCATGTGAGTATATCACTTTAAATATTTCTTCTTCAATATTTAATGTAGAGATTGATAAAGGCAAAAAATTTGGCTATGTTTATTGCTTTGCCCCGCCCATAGCATAGCTCTTTTAGTAAGAACCGTTCGGTACTGTTGCACAGATTCAACCTCGGTCGTGTAAATCCATAATTAGTTTAATTAATAATTAAACCTTGTTCTGCTGATCAGTATTTAAAGGAAGATATAACTTGAATTTTAAGCCCAAGGTTGAATATAAGCTTTTTAATATTCTAAAGCTATTTTAGTGGATTGTGTCCCATGCAAATAAAAATCATTTTGCTAAAATGTTAATCATGTTTTGAACACTTTTATAATCTCTTAATGGCTACTTGATCCTAAGAATTGGTATCAAAGAATAAAAAGCTCCAGATTCTTTACCAATTCGAAACTAACCATTTGCGGGCAAAAACCTCATAGTAACTTAAAAAATGAAGATGACATTAAATCCTATATGCATATAGCAACACTCCATATTGCTGGTTTATGGCAGTTCATTCAGGCCTGGTATACTTTCTGGTTATGTTTGCTCAAGTGACAGTAGGTAAAATCTGTGATCCAGGGAGGTCAGTAGGAGCTGACTTCAGTAGTCATGGATTTAATCCATTACTCGCTTCACTTTGAAGTCAGTAATTAACATTCCGGGAAAAAAAAAATGCTGTCAGATAGCCTGTGGGAGGGTGGTGAGCATGGTTCTTCAGTGCCTTAGTTTTATCTTCAGGGATTGAGCCTGTATTCATTTCACCCAGTTCTTACAAAGCAAAATTAGTCCTTCTGGGGAAGCCTGGGTTTTGCTGAGGCTGCTGACTTGGGGGGTCATGTAGATTTGGGGTTTCATCCTACCGCCTCGCCCTAGCAACATCTGACTGCATCAACAAACTGTCCTTGAGTTTACACCAGTGAGGGCAGCGGGGCTCCTCTACTTGGAGGTTTGGTGGATGTCTGTGCTGCTGGAGGAGGAGCCCCAAGGTGCCGTGTATTTGTGGGCGCAGCCCCCAGCCCCCCAGCAGTGGAAAACTTGCAAAATCGAGTGTTTGATGAGAATCTAGGATTCAGGCCTGAGAAGATTTGGGGAGTCCTGGTGGCGTAAGGACCTCCAAAGTAATTTAGGCTGACGAGTTTAGGAATGAAGTGAACCATTCCTTGCACTTGTAAATGTTTCAAGCTTTCATTTTATTCCCCATGTATAATGGGAAAAGGATAGGAAACTTCTAGCTGAGTTTCTGAAAAGTCAATTAAACAATCAACTCCCAGCTACTGATCTTAATCAGGTAACACAGGATGTAACATGACTAAATTCAGAAGTGTACAGTCTGAACTGTACGTGCGCAAATGAGTAGAAGCAAGCACTTGCTTACTGTGGATACATCTATGGGAAGAAAACCAAAGCAATGTATTTCTGAGAGAGGCAATGCATGAGATACACATACTCAGTGTAAGTCAGTGAAAGTGCGTGCTGTAAGCCAGCGTAGTTCAGCAAAATCGTAATGAGATACAGGGCCTCTGACTTCAGAATCGCAAGTCCAAAGTGATCAGAAGACGGTGCTGGCCAAAGGGTACCATCTGTGACGTGCCTGGTGGCCGCAGGCACGTGGTAAGAGGTGGTGAGGCTCGGATCTGTTTTCGGGAGATATGGCAATAAGCTACTACTATTGTTAGGAGCTCTGTTTCTGGGATCAAGGACTGAATAAAACACAAAATCAACTGGAAAGTAAAGCATCCAGGTCAAATTCAGGAATTGCTTGGAGCCTATCATCCCCTGCTTTGCTCCTTGTTCGGCTTTTTGCATATATTCAGAGAAAATCGTCGCAGATATTCACCGTGCTTTGCATAGGCGATATTGAGGTGGTCACATCTGACACCTGCTTTACAGCAATGCAATTGATGGCATGAAAAATGAAGGCTTGGATGGATCGATTGTAATATTCGGGACTGTGTCTGTGCTGGTTGTTTGCTGTGGCTAATAAAGGAGACCAGTCTCTCCGGCTGTCAGTCTAGAAACTTTCATCAGCAACAAATCGCCTAGAAAAAAAAAATACAGCCCAAAACCTGGTTATGAAAAAGGGTCATCAGAAACAGAAAGGCACATATGGTTTTTGATCTCACACGCTGTGCAGTCACATTATCCCAGCCCTGCGAGAGGAAGGCTTTACCGTGTCTGGTGTGCTGCCTCCCCGCCCCCAGCAGAGAGGCAGCTCCATCGAGGCTACGCGGTGAGTAGCTCTGCCCTCAAGTAGTGAACCAAATTCTTCCTTTCTCAATATTTAAGAAAAGGCTTTCTCTCTCTTTCGTGTACCTCCCCAGATATCATTAACTATGCATATACTGGACAGAAAGCATATGCTAACGATATCCAAAATAGATCACTGTGGTATTAAAATTAATTACAGAAATGTGGAGACTTTAATGCAAGCATTTTGGTCTTCTAGGCTATTTTTGTGCAATGCTAAATGTGTGATAAAACACCACTTCCCCTAGTAACCCTTTACTTCCCTAGAAACAGTGTAGAAATGAGCAGTTCCTATTGTGTATTGTAATCATATATGGCTGCCACATACAGCTGCTGCACAACATAGTTTTATTAATAAGGAACCGTGCGCTAATCCAAGCATCACATAAAATACGATGAGCACATAACACAGTGTTCAGTGCAAGAATTCCACAGGGCTGATACTAAAAGGGGTGTGAAGAAATAAAAAATGCAGCTCATGCTTATTCGTTGATATACAGTAGGATGACTATGCAAAGCAACCTATGGCAGTCTTGGCAGAGCTGCCTTCCCTGAGATCATCTGATGCGCCAGCTTTGTACGTTTTCAATTCAACAGGCAAGGCAACCGAATTGTAAATAAAATGGGCTATTTCGTTAATTTGCAGAAAGGCAATTCCAGACAACATTTATCCATTATTTGTACACTGTCTGACAGATTAATTTGCTATTCTCCGTGTGATACGATGATTTTTTTAAAAAGCTCTGCTCTTTACCATACACCTATTTCAAAATTCTGTGACTTATGACAAGAAAGAGCCCATTTTTCTCTCTGTTTTCAGCTGAAGTTAATGAGCTGGATTCCAGTATTGCTTTTACCAGGTTTTAAAAATGTCGGACCCCTCTCTGACCTTCTCTCCTTCCTGCTTAGGGAAAAAAAAAAAATTTCAAACATAGTGGGTTCTGAGAGATGTTTAATTTTGCCTCTGGGTCAATGAGCCTTCAGCATATTGGGAGCACAGCAAAGAGACATTTTTTTCTCGTTTCTGCAATCATGAGGACTACAACATTCCTTTTTTCCTTGTAATCAAAAGCTGAGGTTCTCAGGAGATTTTTCAGTCTCCTGGAGATTGGGCTTTATGAAAACTGTCAGGCATGCTGAGATTCATGCAATGTAATGAGAATTGGCAACTGGGAGATTTCTCCAACCACTGCTCCCTCACAATAAGAGGGTGCTGATGGCAAAGCACAGTCAAATCTATAGCATTAGTTTCAGGCCATGATATGCAAAGAATGGCAGAGTGAGACTGTAAAGAGTAAAGCTCTTTTTTTTTTTTCTTTTAAAATTCAGTATTCCTATGGCCTCAAGTTTTCTGATGGCTCTGGAGTTACTGTTTACCTAACACAGATTTTTCATTCACCAGTATTTTGCAAATGAATTGGTGGGTTTACTCTAATTTAAATGTATTTCCAGCATTTGAATAGTCCTCAAATATTCACAACACGTTCAATCAAAACATTGTCTTGAAAAAAAAAAGCCATCATTCCATTGACCAAAGGCTTCTTGGTGATGAAGAAACTTTTCCTGGTATTGTCATTCTAATCATTTTATCTTTGGCATGTGGTCCAGGGCTTGAAATTTGGGCCTGGAAACAATATCTCATGCGACTTTGTAGACATAGCATATTCCATGAACAGACATTTGCAGTGCCCTTTGTTTGCGTAATATGGATGAATATTGAGTACCCTTACAATTTGACTAGACATGTGTTTGAAAATGAAGGGGGGGAAAAAAAACCCAAGAGGAATGCATTTGCATGTTCTATAATATTTGCCATGAATAATTTAGTTATTCCTAGTCTCTTCTAGCAGTTTGAAGCTACAGCAGCAACATTCCAGGTCTTTAAGACAGATGAACTAGCTGAAATCTACTTTTCTCTAGACCAAAAGGATGAAATTCAGGCTCTCAGGTGGTTCAGATCTCACCTAATGTATTTTATAAATCTTCATAGATATTAGTTTATGTTTTATTTCCTATAATGGTGCTTCCTTTCCATGTGAGATATAACTGTATATGATATGGTTTATATTACTCAGGTACAGCATTTTAAAATATTTTGAAATGGAGAAATACTTCCTCAAACTGTCACTTGCAGCTTTGGAATTTACCTTTAAGGCCCTTGCACAGCTAGATTTTGATGCAAGATGATGTAGAGAATTTTGGAGCTACATAATAATCTGAAAAATCGCTTGCTGGATTAATTTTTCATGCATCTCAGTTCACCTCACCTGCTCTTTATCATCTGGTCTGTGTATGGAAATTGAGCCAACAGAGGGATATTCTTCGTCCTCCTCCCCAAACTGAGCACTGCCTCTCAGAAATGACACTGACCCACTGTGCAGTGGGAATAGCAGTCAGTATTATATATGTGGCAAGATCTGACGTGGTATGATATTTCCTGTGGGACGGAAATTTCAGCTTTTTGGCAAAGGGCTTGTAACACTTGCTTACCACTCCGAGGGGTCCTAATTTGGTATTGGACAACACTACGGATGAAAACTAATTTTAGGTCAGCTTTAGAGGCTTTTATGGTCCTCCCTGAGACTATACAGTTATAATTATTAAAACCAAGGTGTGAACCAGGTAGAAAAATAGAAAGAAACCTTCTCTAACTCATTTCCAGGATGTCATGTGTGTGATTTCATCACTTATGAAGAATACGGCCATACCAAACTCAGACAATAAAAAGAAGATACTAGTTTACACCCTACTGTCCAGTAAAGTTGGCCAAAGGAATACCTGTTTGGACATTATCACTATTATTTTTTCAAGGTATTATGGTAGCACCTTGGTGCCTGTCATAAAACTAGGGATATGAAGACGCGCGTAGTGAAGAAACCGTTCCTGCAGGAACAGAGCTGACTCATGGACACAGATTTGGTAAAATCAGAAGTCTGAATGGGGACTGCCCGCAGCAAGCGTGACTGAGTTGTAGAAGTAGACCCAAGGCTGCAACAGAGTATAGTCTGCCTTGAAAATGTGACTGCCTGCTTTCCCTTCTTGCTAGATGACTGCTTCTGCCAGACTTCCTATATGCAGCTGTGCCTTTGCATGTATGCAACGCCCCAATGATTCAGCGTGTCCTCACCGATCGGTTTCTTACTAAAATTTAGTTTCTAGGGTTGGCATAGGCAACTGATCCTCCACTGAAGAAAAGAAAGCCCAGAGAGGAGGATCGAGAGAGAATTGCCTGAGAAAAGTCCATTCTTTGCATTGCACCTTTCTGTTGATATGCGACAAGAGCAACCAATGATGAGGAGAAGGAAGCCATTTCAGAGTGACACCCCCAAACAGAAAAGTGGACGTGGCCCTGAGCATCTACATTGCCAAAGAGGAAACCATCTTCAGCATGCAGAGCACCCTCCAGGCTCACAGCAGGTTTATTCACACCATTTTGGGTTCTCTTGAAGAGGGACCTCGTGGGCAGGTCACCCGCAGTGTCACCCAGCGGTGCGCACCGCTGGCAATATCACAGGGTGGGCTCCCGGGGGCAGCCCCAGGACACTCCCCAGGGCAGCTGACCCGTTTTTATTTTAACATTTCTATTCAGCTTTTCCTGTCACCTCATTTCATTGCTCGGTGGTCTGCAAGCTGCTATTCAAAACCAGGCCAGCTCCAGCCCATCTCAGGGCTGGCGCTGGCTGTGTGTGGTTGGTTTTGGGTGCTGCTGGCTCCTGTGTGTCTGTCGTACCAGCTCCAGCACCCTTCGCTCTGCTCTGCCTGCCCTTCGGAGAGGCCCAGATGTTGAGCGATCCCCGCTCCCGCACTTTTGCTGCCCTGCCTAGAGGTGAGAACAGTGGGCAGCGTTGGTATCTCTTTGCCACCCTGGGGTCAGGAGGAACACAGAGAACAAATTTTATTGAAACAAGGACAGCAATGGAAAGAGAACTTTGTAAGAGCAGAGGGGACTGGTTAGTGGAATTGAAAGAAGCTAACAAAAAAGCCTTTTCTTGTTATTTGTGCTTGCTAGTTTCAATCTTTTCTTGGAATCTCTTTTGAAAAATGTATTTAAAAATACACAGGAACCTCCTAGAAAAAATATATTTCATATTATAAGCACTGGCAACATGGTGCCTTTTTCGAGGGAAATGGTAGACAGTGAAGCTCCTAGTTATGAAGTTTCGGCCATACAGAGAAGTACTGTAAAATGATTGAGCTCTACCAGTACTATGCAGGAATATGGACCAGCCATAGCCTTACCAATGCAGGCTCAGTGCTGGGTTTAGGGCTGCTTTGCATCCTAGGAATGGGGCAAACCAGCTCATATGTAAAACCATTGCTTAAAGCATCTGATGACTAGATTAAGGGTACTACACTTGATAGGGAGCCTGATGCCTAGGTCTTCAGAAAATCTTGTCCTTAGATTAGGTCAAAGGCTAGAAGATCCCGTGAGAAGTTATCATGGAGGGCATATTAAAATTACTTCCATGAGAAAGCAACACACAATAAGCTTTATACGAACATTCCTATTCCCTAGCAGTAGCAAACAAAGCATTACAAGAAATGAAGTGAGTTGATGAAGGCATCAATGATTTTAGTCCCAACATATTGTTTCAGCATGAATTAGGAATAAGAAAACTCCTAGCAGCTGAGCTATATCCCACCGCTCTGACATGTTAGGGCAGGATGGACGGATCCCAGACAGTCTCGTCTCCATAGCTCGTGACTACAAAAGCAGCTCATGTTTGCTTGGATCATGCAGAGAACATCACTCCCAGGAAGAACTTCACATTTCTTTTTTTTTTTTTTTTTTTGAGTAACTTTAATTACCATTCTGGGAGACACACAAAAATCTGCTGCCTGCTTTGCTCTTGGTAGTTGGCTTGCCAGCATTCAGTGGAAGGGGGAAGGGGAAGCTCTGAAAATAAGTGAGGCTATTATAGATAACACCACTTCTCAGCATGAGGAGTAAGTTAGCGTGATGCCAAGAGGAATACAAGGGAAAAACCTTTCCGGGAGAGATGCAACCTTTTACAGGGGTCCATACATAGGCTGTACATACCCATATGCGGCTGCTTCCCCAATGCTTTGCTTGTTGGAGTCATCTTTGCTGTGTGTGGGAGGTGTGGGTTACACTGAGAAAGGCCGAAATAGCTCTCAAGTCCTTGCTGCATTTTAAAGGTTAAAACTAGGAACAGTCTGGCATTCTCTGAAAGGCCTTTAAATGGAACAGAGATGTTTGTTTACTCACATGCATTGCAGCATGAGCACTGTCTCTTCCATATCCTTTTCAGCTGGACTTCGTGAGCTGATAGGCACAGAGTTTGTTTTCAGCAAAGGCCACGTTGTGGCTAACTATCTACAGTTGGTGCTCTCCGAGATAAAAAAAATGGCAGATAGTGTTCTGAGACCAGGAATGGTTTCACAGAATTTTCAATTTGGTAGCCTGAAGGGCTCCTGAATGCATATTTAGGGATAATGCTAAGGGAGCAGTTGATTGCTCACAGCTTCCCGTGAAATTACCCTCCTTGCTGAAGTTAAAGACCCTATGAAATGTCAAGGTGCTGAGCAGGTGTGCTTGCCTTCATTTCAGTGAGTTTTCTAGATGTTTAAGGCACTTGCACGTCAGGCCATTTTTTATTTGAGAACCTAATTAAGAGTAAGAATGTATTTTTAGTTCCTTGCAACTCCCCCCAGTTTATGATATTAGCTTGTACGGGGCCTCTTAGGCTGGACTCTGTCGCAACGAGCACTTCTCAGAAGGAATGGGAGTATCCCCTCTCTTTGCCATATGAAGTGCAATTGCATATCTCAAGGTTTTCTCTTCTCACTATCTCCTTTCACATATTCTTATTTTCCACCGAATCCTGTTTCCTTCCCTAAATTTGTTCCCCTCCCTCTGGATAGGCACCCTAATATTACCACTGTTACGTGCCCAGGAAGCTTGTTTTTCTCTTCAGGCTTTGCTCGTCATACCCAAACTGTGGGTGTATCACCCCTGCCAGCAACTACTCCCTACTTCAGATTACATGTCTGCCTCCATCATACCGTCTAATAGTCTGTCAGGTTGCTTGTGTCTCCAAATCTCTCACTCTCAGCAGGAGCCTGCTGCCAACTTTTTGACAGTGGGACTCCATCAAATATCTGCTGCCTGAGATGTCTGTGCCTTTAAAATACTCCCAGTAAAAGCTTCAAAAAAAATCTTTCTGGAATGGCCAGACCGGGTCCCTCAGAGCTGACCCAGCAGAGAAAGCAGCGGCATGTCAGCAAACTGGAAGGGTTAGGTGCTGTGCAGGCTGCCCATCAGGAAGAAAGAGCCCTTATCTAACCTTTATGCAGACCTTCCCCTTGTTCGTCTCAGCTTCGCAACAGTAGGTTTTAGGGTTTTTTAATGATCTTATTTATTTCTAGTGCTAAGTCCCTAGACTTATCCTCTTTCACGCTGCTAGCCAGCAGTGGGAAGGTTAAAAATGCAGTCAGTTACCAGTGGCAACATACTAGTGTTGTAAATCCTGCCCACACATCTTCAGATCTACTGACATTTGAAACATCTAGGCCTTTTCTGTTAGCTATACCAGTGTAATTATGTCTCAGTATATCTTTTTTTCCTACATGTCATGCTCCAGGAGTGCTCAGACAAGTATATATGAAGGCTATATATGGAAGGAGAAAGAAAGAAGGAGGCTGAAGTTATAGAGAAAGAAAGGAAGCCATTACAAATTGTTCACTGGGGGTTTTGAAAGAGCAATTTCACATATTAATAGTTGCAATCTAATATCAGATTACTGATCCCTTTAAATTATTTTAGTATCTCGCCTGTGAGCTGCACGTCAGGCTGTGCCAGTGAAATCAATTACATTTTATATCAGTACCGTATGCTTATCTTGCACAGCAGGGATGCGGAGGTCCTGTATGTCCTTCTTGTCAGCAGTGCCATAAGCTAACAGACCGCATGTAGTGGGACTGGCCTATATGCTAAGGCAAACACGTATGAAATCTCCATGCGGAGTCCAGTGAATCATTGCCGCTTCTCATTAGAGTCAGCAGGGACAGGAGACAGCTTTGCTGTTGGTCAGGATTCGACCCGATGCAAAGCCGGCCTGAATGAATGTGAGACCCCTTTGTTTATAACACACACACACACACACACACAGAGGCAAAAGATGCAATTTCCAAACAGAGTGTGCTTTTAAATGCCGAGAGAATGAGGCTTGCACTATTTGGTTGAGGTTTTTGTGCCCTGACCACTGCCTTGTTCAGTGGCTGAGACCACTGTTACTTCTGCAGGACGTCGTGGGAGTCCACCCCAGTACGGGCGACAAAACGGAGCCGCAGGTGATGGGAAGTGCGACCATGACTTCAGCTGGATACATCCAGGGAAGCAGCAAGCCCCAGCTAGAGTCTTGCCTTTGGCAACTCTCTTCTGCGCAGCCCCATGAAGGAGGGCGGGGGGAAAGGGCCATCCCCTCACGCCCCGCTCTGGCAAGCCATCTAGAGCAGCCGGTCATTTTTGTTACTTGCTGCTGGCCAGAGGCAGCAAGGAGGGGACTACCTGGAACACTGGTTCTCCTGGGACAGAGCATCTCACCCGTCATCCTTCGCACAGAGCTGTATCCAGAGATGCATGAAGCATTAAAAGACAGATAGGAAACCGGAGTACCACGCAGTACTTAACAACTCTTTTAAAATTCCCTTTTATTGATTTTTATACAGAAGTAATATACCTTACATCAGCACTGTATTATGGGCATCTTAATCACACGTGTCGGGCATGGTATCTTTCTAAAATGTTATCGGTGTTAAAACAAAATGGGTCACTAGAGAGAACAAACTAATAAAAGCCTATGATTATGAATAAATCACTAGCAGTTTACACCCTTGTCCACTCCTGTGTGGAGGGCTATGTATGGGATGGGCGTGCTCCAGGCTGAGTAAAGGTGGCAGTAACCGGTAGGACTAATCACATGAGTAAACGCCACACTGATGAACAAAGATTTGGCAGGATTAAGTACCCAGTTCTTCTCTGCTCAGATAAATCAATTTATTATGTGATCAAGGCCTGTGCTTTGGTCTTTGCAAATCTGAATAATTTATAACACCGTGCTGAATTTCAGCCATATACACTGAATTCTTTCAACAGATTTAATGCAGTCTGAGAAATTATCCTTTGTGATACGTCTTCATGTTAGTGGGCCCTTATAGATTGCTTCTTCCATAGATGCGGAGTATAGATTGTTAATCTGGAAATGGACTGTCCACTGCCTTCAGCCACTATTCTTGCTTTTGACAATAACGAGGCCATTATTACAAATTCAGCACAATTTGTCCATGGTTTATTGCTTACATAGAAGGGGCATATCGTTCCATAGAAGGAGGCAGACGTTCCTTCCTCATATGCAAAACAGTGTTTCCAGTGAGGTAGACAAACATACTCGAGCCCTTTTGAACATCCATACATTACGGTACTTGATAGATGAAGAAATATCTCCAGTGTAATTTTGCAGTATCTGATTTATTAGAGTGTATACTGTGCTGCTTAAGGCAAATGATATACATGAAAGACGAAAACTGGCTGTTAATTTGCATATACCATTCTTGGTAATATTTTAAGAATTACTATGTATTTGACCAAGCTGACAAATATGTTTGATGTTAAACCATGCTTCAGTTTTATGTCAACAAGCAAGGAGATGTTCAGCTAGCTACTGCAGACATCTCTCTTGACTTTAAAAGGGAACTTGTCTGCTAATTTTGGTCTTTCAAATTGCACAGAAGTTAGATCACCAAACCAGCCTAAAATAGATGGTGCAGATACCCTTATAACAAGAACCTGTTATTACACTCTTTGTGTTGTGGGTTATGTTTCAAATACTCAGCTGGACTAGCAGGAGATGGATGGATCCATGAATGGAGCTCGGAGGAACTGTGGAAATTTATATCCACCCTGAGTCTTGACACATCATTTACTGCCTGATGTTACTAGGCTTGGTTAGGAAAAGTGCCAACACGGATAGCCTTTTTGACAAGCAGAAGGAAAAGGATGTTCCTTCTGTGGGACTAATCGCCATCCCCACTCCTCATCACCATCCCTGCTCCTCATCACCATCCCCGTCTCTCACAGCTGAGGAGGCTGGTCCCCGCTGAACAGCAGTCCTTCCTTTCCTCATCCCTCAGCAACCGGCAACACGCTCACCAAAGTAAGAAGGTAGCCTGAGGCTGCGCTATCATTGCTTAGAGAAATGTTTCAGTTCTAGCTCAAGGTTTGTCTGGAGCTAGACAAAAGTTACGAACTCAACATTTAGGCCCATAAGGTGTCACCTTCTATTTCGCCTAGGTCCTACTGAGCTCGTTCTTTGCTTTTCGACATTCAGTCATGCCTGCATTATCCCTTAAGGCAATGATGATTTTTGAAGAAACCCACACTTTTAACTCAGTCAGTAGTTTAATTGACAAGAATATACATACTTTACCACCTTCAGAAAGCAGGCATGAATATATGAGGATTAAATGAAGTTTCGAATAGGCAGTGGTTTTATTATTCTCATCTTTTTAATACTTTTCTCACTTGTGACCAGTGATTTTGTGTCACAGTAAGAAGTCATATCTCAGCAGCAAAATAATAGGACTGGAAATGAATAACTGCCTTTTTCCTGTGGTATCTTACGAGCCTCTAATTTCACCTCTCTTTTATCACCTGTCTTTTACTGGGTCTTCTGGTTAGTTTACCTTAATGGTAAACATTCAGTCATTTTAGAGCAGCAGCGGAGCTTTACCATACAAATATACACCTTTGTCATGCAGTATGCTCCTTTGATTTATATTCTTGATATAATTTCAACAGGTACTGATATTAGGTAGAATTTCCATAATTTAGAAGATAAAATTTGGGACAGGGCAATGCCTTGTTGTTTTCTCTTATGAAAACTGAAATTTATGGGTGTTATTTAGTTGATTACAACTTTTGACTTCAGGGTGAAAGTATAAAAACTTAGTCCACGTTAGGCAAAGCAATCTTAGTAAAAACATTATAAAATATGTATCTCATAACTACCCCATGAAATGAACCAAATATCAAGGGCTGTTACTGTCATTAACTTCTTGCTGTCTTGATTTTTGCCCCATAACTTAAAAGAACATTAAAACATGTGCATGGCTGATCTCGCATATAAAAAGATCTAACTGATGGTCTTATCTTGTTTTTTCTAGATCCCATGCAATTGTTTTAGTAGAGGTATTTCATATAGGTCCGTATATTTGGTGAATGCTGCATTTAGGAGCATGTGTATGTAAGTCCCACAGAGTATTAAATTTAAAAGTTCTAAGTATAGACCTTCATAGTTATGTGAACCATTTATAGGGCAATATATACCCTTAAATACACTGTTTAGCATTTAGCCTAGCCCTACTGCCTTTATGAATATGGTTTTCCTCCTTTTCATTTCTTGAGTTTATTCCCATATGTTTCCTGACTTACAGTGTTTCACGCTCTGCTCCTTTGTGTTGGTCTGTAAGGACAGACCCAAGCGCTCCCGTGAAAGCGCAGGATCCCAGAGCACCCACGCAAACCGACTGAGGGAGGGGACTGTAGTACATATCTCGTAATTAAAAAGTGTTCTCAGAGTGTTAACAATATCAACAACTGTATTTCTTTCTAAAAAAAAAAAAAAAAAGGAAAAATTTGAATTATGCTGCCACTTCTCTTGTTTAGACTGTAAACTGTCCTGAGCACCTGGACTATCTTTTACGTTATGTTTGTGTAGGCTTTCGGAAATCAGTTACCTTGCACAGGTAGGGACAGATTTGCAAAAGTATCCAGTTAATTCGGACACATGTATGCGTTGAAACCCTGGCTTTCAGTAGGAGTTCTAGTTATTCTGTAAAGTTGTCCTTACAGAACTGGCTATTTAAAAATTGGGCTCAGGACAAATTTGAAAAAGCCGACCCTATGGAGTCTACCATGCTGTTCCAGGTGCAGTGGGATCTGTAGGCACTACGGTGGCTTGGGGAATAAGCATCACCTCACCTCTTCCAGTGGGTAATTCAATATAGGCTTAATTCGGTGTGTACCTAGGTCAATTTTTGTCTATTCATATCAGAGGCACAGCTCATTTCTATATTACAGGGCATTCTCAGATCCCTTCCTCTTTGTCCTTTTGTTCACAGTTAGCGAAACTCCCAGTTACTCTATGACATTATTGTGTTACTTCTGACAAAAACTAGCTCCTGTAGTCTCATTTTGGATGAGTTTTTACCTGAAACTTCCCTATGGGTTTTGTTCTCATTAGCTGAACCTACGGATAGGTATCTCCAAAGTAGCTAGAAATTGATTCTGTTTGATCAGGTAGTTGTGTTGGATATTTTGCCCTGTGTTTGATAAGGCACAGGCAGCCTTATCACACATGTTTATGCATCATTAGCCATCAGGCTTTCATAATACTTGGAGTTAGCATACTGGGAACTGTTTGTCTGTGCACAAATTTAATGAAGCAAAAGAGGAAACGCAGCCCAAGACCTTCAAGCTGACAGAGCTCTCCTGAACAAAAACTTATTTTTGTGGTTGGCATCTCAGACCCACAATTTTCCACCTGGAATCCTGGCTAAAAAGGTACTTTAGAAAACCAAGCATTGAAATCTGCCATGTGGGGTTCTGCGGCTCCACTAGAAAGGTTTAGAGGTACGCAAATTGAAAAGGATTAAAAAGTTCTTGCCTTCTTTCAAAAGTCTCCCCCAGTGGCAAGTATCTCCGGTGGAGCAGCAGCAAGTAAGGCCCACGCTGATGCCGGGATGGGAGCACGCAGGAGGGCACACGCTGGCAGACACTGGTGCAATGCCAGAAGAAGACCAGCCGCAGCTCTGGTCCCTGGGAGCAGCCTGGCAGCCACACTTACATGTTTAGTGACAAGCTAAGTTTAAGTAGTCCTGCCTTCTCCTCCCTCTCACTCCCAAACTGCTAACTACGCCCACGCTAGTGCCATTTCCTCCACTGAGCTGGCAGAGCTGTTGGTATGGGCACACAGTGATCCCACCTGAGATGAAAAACTGCCACTCAAAACCACTTTATTTTCTGGCAAGAGCATTTCCCTGCTCCAGCTCTCCGGGCAGTTGCGTGAAGACTTGTGCCAGCTCAACAGAGAGGTGCGGGAGGGAAGCGGGGGGAGAAGGACTGGGGCCCTCCAGCAGTAACCGAGGCTGGAAACCCGGTGAAGCCAATGTGCCTGCAGTACTACTGCAGCCTTCCATGTTAGTTGAATGGGAGTTTCCACTTTCCTCATTTTGTTCTCTGAAGGTGCCAAACAGTCAGCAAGCGCTCTGTTGTAGTGCTGAAGAATCTGGGGACTCCAGTCTTTGATAAATAATGAGTATACTTACGTAAGTATATTTATAATAAGTGACAGAGAGGAGAGAGTTGCTGCTACTTCAGCCCATATCGTTCCTATATGCTACCTGCTGGGTTCATCGTTAGATCTAATGTCCTTCTCTGAAATAGCTGAAAGAGAGGCTAAGTATGACAAATTTATTCTGAGCCTCCCACCAAGATGCTAATTCCAGTTTCAGCAGCTATTTGTTCCTTTGCCTTTAGCCTGTTTCTTCCCGGATTTGCCATTCCCCTCCCTTCCCGCGACGTGGGGCTCCGCACCACGGGGAAGGAGAGGCAGCAGCCTTCGGGAAGGCGTGTAGCTGACTCCAGAACAGCACAGTTGGGTGTGCTTTGCACCTTCTCTGGCCTGCTAAGCACGTAATTTGCACCCTCCGAGAAGTGGATTCTTCTCGACTCCTACTCCCGCGTACTCAGTGAGACTCGCTGACACGTAAGGTATGGCTGCTCGAGTGGGGACCACAGGGCTCGGCTGACTCAGAGCTGTCAGCTCCCTGCCAAGGGGCAAAACGAGAGGTGCGAGTTACAGAAGGTGGAATTCAAAACTACGCCACTCACGATAAATAGCAAGCTGATCCTGCCATAAGGCAAGCAGATGGATGCGGTGCCCTTTGGTTCTCTCCAGCTACAAAAGTAATTCTTTTTTCTTGAGTCATGCCTAGCAATGGTACAATTATTTTTGGACCACCACCAGGACATCACTGATATAACGATCACGTCTGTGGTACAACCGCTGGCAATTACTTGTGGCAGCAGTATGTAGCAGTGTGTTTAGACCCACTACTTTTTATTTTTAGATGTTTTCGCAGCTCAGCTTAAAATTTTCGTATTGTCTAGTAAGATAGAGCGTGACTCTGAGTGCCCAACCTGAGATACATTAAAGGACTCTGAATTTCAATAAGCACCAAAAAGCGTCTCTGTCAAAGATAACCATGTAAGAAGTCAGTGGGACACTCCAAATGCACATTTTTTCAGTACTTTTGTCCAGACACCTGGGTATATTTCAGAGACGTTGCTGCCCACGGTTGTGTACTTTGCAAACATTTGCTTTTCTTGGTGTGTTATTCAAGGAGTAAACTGGTATGAAGCTTATCAATATTGATGTGATGATGATTGTGTATTATTGTTGTGCATTGATTGTATTAATACGTGTTGGCTGTGTAGCATTATTAGAAATGGGACCTTGGGATGCATCTTGAGAGACACTATCGGAAGGGCTAAGGGTGAGATCCCAGCACTTAATTTAGCTGAGATCAGAGGTTTAATTCTTAGGCAGAGCGGTGTGTGAGTACAGTGCTAAGGCTCTCCATATAGCCAACAGCGAGAAACATTTCCCTCTAAAAGACAGGGACCAGTCTAAATTTTTCCATTATTCGAGGCAGGTCTATAACTGCTGCCATCCTTCCCATCCTCCTGTACTCACCTCCATGCGGGCTGCTGCTTACATCCTTACCTCCGCGTGAACTTTGCTGTCTTACAAGTGGCCAGTGCTGCTTCTGTGGTCTCTCGTTAAGGTGATTTTACTCTAGAACAAGCCATTAGGAGATGCTACATATTGCGGTGACTTTTATCCTTTGCAGGAATTTACTTACCTGACAGATGACCGCAGAAAACGTCCCTGTCATTTTAAGATCTACAGCAAATAAGAAACACTACAAGAGGCTCTGGTGCTGATTTCCAGGACACTTGGGCAGGATTATAAAGCTCTATTTTCCCTTGACAGCAGTTGTGACATATGCTCACCATTTGACATGGCCGCAGCTGAGCAGCTCCCCATTTAGATCTGGGCTGCATCTGCCTCCAGAGACACAGGTGGAATCTGAGCCATCTGTCTAATGCTAAATGCAGAGATAGCCCAGGATTTTGTGCCCTTATATGACTTTTTCTTTTATTTCCTTTAAATAAATAGATTAACCATTCTTGATCTTCTTACAAGTTTGAAAACAATGGAGGGTTGGAAACTGCAGCTGGGAAAATGTTTTGGGGGGCTCCTAAGTACAATAAGGTCATTGACATACTGGAGCACATCCAGTAGAGAACACCTAGGGACTGCAGCCCATGATATCGGAGGAAAGACTACGAGAGCAGCTGGGTTTGCTCAGCCTTAATGGGTTGTTATAGAGAAGATGGAGCCAGTCTTTCCACCTACAAGTTGCAACTGGTTAAATATTGGAAAAAAGCTTATGACAATCAGGATAGTCCAACACTGGAAACGGAGAGGTTGGGGAACCTCCATCGCTGGAGATCTACAAAGTTTCAAGGGCCCTGAGCATCCTGATCTAATTGCAAGCTTGGCCCTGCTTTGAGTGGGGTATTGGAGCAGATGACCTGCAGACTTCTTTTGCAAACTAAATTATTCTATGATTCCATGATAATTTAGCACATGGCATGAAGGCAGGAAACTAGCAGCTGCATGTTAGGGGACAGCATGAGCAGTGGCAGCAGAAGCGATATACATTTTATGTCATATGATCATCACAGCATGAATTATTTCCCTACTCTTTCACCAGGTGTGACACTAGACTAGAGCTATCATACCAGATTAGTGCTGCAGTGCTTCTTGTAATGCGTTGCTTGGCTATGGCCTGCAGTCCTTCCTTTTCTCCAAGGAGTGAGATGAATATTGGCAATGTGGTGACTCCTCTGGCGTTATTTACACCAGGCAGGCCACACCCACTCACATAACAACTGTAGCTGTGTTCATATCTTGTTATGTGTGACTGTACCCTCCTGCAGTGACTGTGGGTACACCTCAAAGACAACTGGGCAGTTCTTCAACTTTCAGCATTTAAAAGCTTGTGAAAGTATTAAGGCAAACAAATGTGTTACTTGCGTTTCAACATTCTTACCCGATGCATTAGTATCATTTTTTATGCGTGCAGTCCCATGATGACCATCAGTTCGCTGCAAGTGGCAGGGACATCCTTCTGACTCTGATGTTTGGAACAGAGAAGATCCACCGAAGACCTCACATACCCGAGGAGCTAACAGCACCCTCTCCTTGCCCGAGGCCACAAACCCAAGCCTGTACCCATATCAGCCAGTGTCCTTGACCTGTATTCCTTCTGCAGACATCCTTGTCCAAGGATGCTGTGAGCTTGCAGAGTCACTTAATATTTGATCTTAATTTAAGAGATATTTGGCTGGAGTTGACTCCATCTACCCCATGACATCTCAAAGCTCCCTCCAGCCCTATTTTCCAGAGTTGCGCAGAATAAAACATAAATCAAAAATACTAGCTCAGCCAGGCTAATGATAAGGGTTAGGTTTAAGGGTTCGCATACAGGAAAGCTGTGAAATGATGGAGTCAGAGGCCATGAAGAAGGAACTTCAGATGTGCTAGGAGGACAATGCATATAACCTGTTTGTTATAAACACAGGAAATCTGTACTGACTCTATAAGCATTCAGACACTTGGAGAACTACATGCGATGCAGGGAATATTGAAATCCTCACTGAAAACCAAAATTTTGCGCTGTCAAGCTGGCATATGTAATTTTATTGTGCAACAAGACAACGACAAACAAGTTCAAAATCCTTGACCTGGAAGTCTAATAAAACACAAGAACCAATAGAGTTTCAGACAGTATAAAAAACGATAAAAAAGATAAACATGAAAGGGGCATGGCTTCACAGACGGATGAGTCACAGGTAATTTAAGGGACCCTGGAGTGGTTTCTGCCAGTTTCATCAGGCACCTCAGTGAGTTACACCTTAAACCCTGCCACCGCTTCTGGCCAGCTGGTTCAAGAGCTCTTCTGCTAGACAGGAGACAAGCAGACAAGGAAGACACCAGCCCCGTTGGCTGTATTTAGCGACATGAGTCAGGCTGTGCTTCTCTGGAAGCACCTCTGTTTCACTCTGTTCATTGCTTTGGCCCATGGCCACACGGTGAGGGTGGTGACGTCTGGCTGGGCAAACGGCTGTGCGAGCATGGCGGAGTCCACTGGTGCCGCTTTCAAGATGACTCAGACGCTACGGGGTAGGTGTGCAGTGGATGTCGCAGGTTCCACCCAGCAGGGTTTTCCTTCCCACGGTCCCCCCACATCCTTTTGGTCCCCGAGCCCATGGACATAGGCTCGGGCTGTGGAGGTGGGCGAGCTGCCAGGGCACTGTCCCCGGGCAGGGCACTGCCATGGAGTCACCACCCGCCACGCAGAGCGACCATCAATCCACCAGGTAATAAACTGAGTAATATTTGATATGATAAACTGAAGGCAAAAGCCAACACAAATAACACGTGGCTGTACCTTGTGCTCCCGGATCTCCTTACCCTTTAAATCCACCAGAAAACCTCAATGGCTTTCAGCCACCGCTTAGGTGATGGTGGGACTGGGTGGTGCCACCACTGGCACTGCAAAGCCTTTGCTTTTAACCTTTTGTCCTTGAAAACGCTGCTGCTCGTCTTTTAGGTGCTTATGGGATGCAAACAAAGGTTGATGGTTAACCTCAGCTGTCTTGTACTCACGGTAGTAACCGCCAGTGACGTTTATCGAGGGTTTTGCTCTCAAGCACAGGGAGCACTGAAGTGTGACAGGAAGCGAGGAGAAAATGTGTGCAAAAACAGGAAAAGGAGGGGAAACTGGGCGTGAATTTAAGAGGCAGGGGCTGCACTGGAGGAGGCTGAAGGCCAGACTGAGCCTCAGGGTGGAAGAGGTGAGGTGGCACGTGATCTCAGATGAGATGCAGAGGGCAAATACGGGCAGCAGTCAGGCTGTCCTGTCCCTTCCATTGGCAGTGCACTTCTCCCTGGCATGAGGGTGCCACACAGGTTTGCGATGAGATGGGGTTGGGAATCTTTATTTTCATCCTGTGAAAACGTTTGAGGTTCGGTTGGGAATCCTTATTTTCATCCTGTGAAAACGTTTGAGGTTTCAGAGCAGGAAAGCAGCCAACTGGAAGATGGAGGAAAGAGCCAGCTCCAAAGTGACTGGAAACTCCTAGTTTGGGTACAGGAGTAACCCTTCTCTGTAGACTGGTACTTGGAAAAAATGAAGAATTCAACATCTTCTCGGGAAAAAGAGTTTGCTGGAAAATGTTGTCCTTGCATAGGATCACCGGTAGTCAAAGAAAGGCCCTTCCTCTGCTCCTTCTCGTTGCAGGTACTTGCAGAGAACAATCCTTACACTCACACCTTCTTCCCAGAGGCACATGTTTTCTCTCTAGCTACAGCTTGGGCAGGACTCTGGGGCTCCGCATGTCACGGAAGGCCACGGGCATCCGCAGAGGTGGGGAACCACCAGCCTTGCCCCGTGAATCAGCTGCAGTCACGGAGCGATGATCCTCCTAAACCCAGTATACAGGGTTGAATCCCAGGGAATGGGATGAATCCCAGAGAAACCAACAAGCTCTAATTTCCCAGAAGCCGTTCATGTAAAAACTAAGGCAGACGATGCTAAAAGCTTTTCAGTGCAGAGAATGATGAATGCAATCCGTTGTTGTTGCTGCTGCTGCTGCCGTTACTATTAATAAAGAATCGCTCTTTCTTCCCCATAATTGCCTTTGAAATGTTTCCCCGGTAGAAGCTGGATCAACTGCTTTCCCAGAGAGGGGGATTTTTCTGACCCCCTGCGCTGTGGCATGTCAGGGCAGTGTAAGGCATGGAGCCCCTGCCCTGCCGACCGGCAGCCGAGGGGGAAAGGCTCCCCAGGCATCCCGCTCCCTAGGGCTGCTCCCACCAGCACTGCTCCCGCGCCTGGGAGGGAGCACCGCCAGCCTGCGGCAGAGGACAAGAGTGTAACCGGTCCTATAGACGAGGATTTATTTTGTCCAGGATTTTGAAATGAGTAACGCAGCAGGCACACCCTCCCAAGCCTCAGTCCTGTGGGAGGAAAAAAACAAAGTGCCCCAACACATGCGGGGCTGTCCTTGGGAAGGGGATGGATTTCCTCTCGCTGCAGACTTCCTGCTGCAGTTGTAGGCTTGTGCAAAGGGAGGTACCGCACGGCCCGGCACGAGGCAGCAGAACAAAACTGCCGAGTGTCTCGGGCACGCGTAGCTGCGCATTGCTATTGGGTCTTTCTCGCCGCCCGCTTGTCTTTCTGCTAGGAAAAGCAAAAACACTGATTCCCTGCAAATGCAGTCGTGCTGGCATCGTGCTTTGCCGGAGGCATTGCTTGTGGGGCAGGAGGCATGCGTGGGGTGCAGGAGGCGCGCGGGCACCCAGCTGGGACAAGAGGGACATCCCTGCTGAGGAGCCTGCGGGACATGCCCTAGCAGCCCCGCTTGGCACCCTTCAGCCTTAGATCCCTGCAATTCAGTCTGAGGCCTGCTCTGGCTTATGCCACTCATTCGTGGTGCCAGCAAAACCTGGAGCACCAGGGTTTCAGCTCTGATCACACTCACTGAGCCCTCGCTGAGCCCTTTTGCACTGGGAAGCCCGAAGATGGATGCGGCGGAGGGGCTCACACCAGCTTCCCGTGCCAGACGGGCACTCAGCAGCGAGTGGTGGGACTCGGACCCTGGGGTGTTCGTACGCATCTGTGGGTGCTGCTTATACCAAGAAAGACACTAATAGGCATTCTGCTCCCAAGATGCGAGACCAATTTGAATTCTTTGAGTCATTGACCTTTCATGAGACAGGAAAAAAAAAGCCGTAAGTAACAGCTCTGATAGCATTTAAAGCAGACGTCCAGCTAGCAGTACACATCCCAGCAGAACTTCCTTGAAAATGGAGAATGACTGCATTTTAATTTCATTTTCATGTAAAGAGTGATAAAACTATAGTTTTTTAAAGCAGTCCTTCACTCAGTGTTTACTGCTTTCACACTCAATGCTTAATTTCTTTTGTATCCTAGTTGGTTTTCTATCAATTGTAGTATAACCTCACTTAGGCAGGGACACAAGAAGTGCTTTGGTCCTTTCATCACTTTGCTCAGTAAGTACCCTCAGAGCATTTGCTGGAGCTTGCACTGTGTTTTAACCAGTTTCAGCTCAGTCGCTGAATCCTACTTTGTCAACTATAACTGTTGAGACAAGTCTGAGATGGCTCAGCCTTTTGTTTTCATACAATACAATGTGGAAGTATATGCACCTTCCCTTACCAAAAAAAAAAAAAAAAAGAGCAGGAAGGCAAAAGAGATGTTTAAAATATTTTCCCAGACTGCACAATGATGAGCGCTTCCGGGTTTAGTGCAATCCCTTTCTCTGGCCAAACATGGTAAGGAAGTGACTCTGTTCCCCACAGCACACGCTTGCAAATAGCTCCTTTCAGCAGCCGGAGGAAGCGAGAGACCGCTGCTCGTCTTTACTGCCGCTAGCTTGAGTTCAGAGAAAGCCAGCAATCCACAGAGATGCCGTATTTGTATCAAATAAAGGAGGAAGTGATTAAAAATGACTCGTTCCAAAGATACGTCCAAATCACTGAATTGTTCTTCATTTACCCTGAATATGAAAATAAAAATGCAGCCAAGTTTAGAATTTCCATAAAAAGGAGCCCAGAGCAAGAAAAGGGGCCTTGCCAGCCAGCCCTAGCCCAGAGCGGGGATCCGAGCGCCTGGGGCCGGTGGCAGCTCCTTGCTGTCTCCTAGGCTTTCCCTCCACCAGTCTCATCTTGCAGCTCCCCATCACAGGAACGGGGCACCTAAAATTTGCACAGATCCCGTCCCCGTTTCTCACCTGGGGCTCAGCAGCGGCTCTGACCCTGTACGCTAAGGCTGCACTGTCTACCCGAAAACAGCATTTCAGCAGGGGAACTGAATCAGAGTATCGCTCCTACATGCGCCGGGGAGTTTTGCACGGAGATCTGGGAGGGGTGTGGGGAGGAGGAGGAGGAGGAGGAGGG
>NW_009210728.1:23433-41616 GCF_000690835.1 Fulmarus glacialis
CCCCACGCTCGGCCCCACACGTCTGAATTTGGCCACCTGAATTGCTAACTTCAACAGTGTTAATCTGTGAACTGGATCCTCCCCCCTTCGTGAAATAAATGAATGGTCTATATTTTTACTGCACGGTGTGAAAAGGTTCACATTCACTCATTTTCACTGCGCTCACTCGATTTCTGGTGACACCCGCCCTGAGTAGAGCAAGGGCTGTGGAGCCGCAGTGGTTCACAACCGCAGCGGAGAGGACCGGACTGGCTCTTGGCACGGACCCGGGGACCCAGCGAGGTGATGCTGAGCTGGCAAAGGCAGCCAGGGAGTCCTACACCTAGCAGTGACCTGTGTTAAAATCTCGACTCGCTTAAAAAAATGCCAGCTGCCTCTGAAGGGGGAGATGCAAAGCTTCAGCTCTGGCGCAGAAGGTTTCCTTGGCTGTAAGTGTGTTAAGTTAAAGCCCTCTCTGCATCAAGAAGGCGTGATCTTTTACCAGTAACAGAGGAGGGGTCTGTAAAGGCAGGGGAGGATAGAAAATGTTAGGGGCATTAGACTTTGTTTTGCTTGACAAAGTACTGTCTGAAGCAGCACAATGTGCAAATAATAAAGAACTTAAAGAGAAAAAGGCTGGTGGGGGAAACCTGTGACTGCCTGACAGGAGGAAGGCTGAGGTCCGCTGATTCGGACCCTGTATTTCAGCTGGGCTCTGCTCGGAGCCGCCCCGCCTGTCAGGAAAGAGCACTGAGCAATGTTTCTGAAAGATAGGGAGAGATAGCTTCAGGGACAACGGAAGGAATACGCACAAAAGGCAGCTCCCTATTTCTATCCCATATTCAGAGCTGCCAAACTGCATATGCAACTATAAATCTATTGCTTTCTAACCATAAAACTGCCTTTTTGTGTTTTAATAGGAAATGATCTGAGAATTTCACTGGTATTTTTATAGATAATTTAAGAAAAGACTGTTGATTGTAGACCTTCATAAGTGGTTTAGTAAATAAATATAAAACTGAACAAAAGGATGACTTGATGTTTTCAGTGGCAGTTTGGCAGCAATTTTCACAGATACAATAGTGCTGCATGCAAAATGTATTTCTTTTCATATTGTGCTGGCACGAATCAGATATCCTACTGTCTTTTTTTTGTGCCAATTCATCTCAGAAAATTTGCATTTTGAGTATTAATAATGCAATATCAGAAGAACTCATTGACTAATGCTCTTTGCTCCCATTAATAACAGCTTCTGGAGGTAGTTCCTCATAACTGAATAATGTATTGATTCCTATACCAGATTCCTGCCCCAAGTTTTTTAAAGGTAATTTATGACTGTAATATCCTGTGAAGATTAGCTATTTCAAAATTCTCACAGTTTACAAAACCGATTTATTTCCAAGTCTTACAAAGAGAGTGGGAAATAGAGGAGGATGGAAGAAGTTTCAATAAATATCTGCTAAACAACAATTTCCAAGGTGTTATTAAAGTACATGACTTTCCTTTTAAGTCATACTCAGTAGCTGCACAACAGCAGAACAATTATTTTACCAAAGTTAAACTTTTTAAAGATATTTATTCCATTCCATACTTTTTCCTCTATTTTTTTATTCTCTTTATTTGCATATTAATTACTATTGCTATGAATGCATTTGAGAATGCATTATTCTTATTATTCTTAACATTATTTATGTTGAGTAGAGATAGCTTGGCTTCAGACATTTTAGAGTGCACCAGAAAACAAGCAAAAATTATATTTATGCCTCATAAGTTCTCATTTCAGTCTTCAGACTTTTAATTTAAAAGAATTAAAACAATAAAGCCTCCTACATCAGCCTTGCCTTAGATTACAAGAGGAGGTCTTGCCTTCATTATTACTTTTATCAAAAGCAAAAACTGTTTTTTAAACCCTGCAGAATATTTTACTGAACACTTGTTTTCTATGTTTTCTGTGGCCTTGTTTTTCATGGGCCTTGAGCTGAAATTGTAGTTGCAAGCATTTATGTAATGAAGTGAGTGGGTTTTGCACAGGATTTGGAGTGGGGAGCAGGTGAGCGCATCAAGGGGAGCGAGGATGAACGAGGTTATCAGTGGCGTTCTTCAGGGACGTGTTTGGAAACCAACGCGATCCAATTCTTTCATTATTGACCTTGGTACAAGAGTTGGTCTAAGCTTAAGACATTTGTCAATAATATGAGGTGGCACAGGGTCGCTAATGCTGAAGAGGACAGGAGCATCGTTCAGAGAGGACTGGAGGACCCTACAAATTAGAGCGACAGGAACAGGGTGAATTATAGAAGCACAAAGTGCAAAGCCATGGGCATGGACTCAGCAGAAGCAGTGTCCCTGTGTCAGAGGCAGCAGGGAAGATAGGGAGAATGTGGATCGGTGGCTGAAGATCTGTGAACCACCATTGTGATACTGCTGGGACTCAATGCCTAGGGACTGGGAGGAGCAGGACTGGATGGCTGGTGTAGTCCCAGGCGGTCCTTTTCCAATCCTACGTTGCTGTACTTCTATGATGCATCAATCCAAGCATGCTCACAACTATACAAGGCATATGTATGAATTAGAGTTGTTTTATGTTAAAAAAAAAAAGAATTTAAACTGAAACAGGAGCAGAGAAAAGCTACCAAGGTGATACGGGAACTGACAGTAACTAATGAGATGAGATTACTGGATCTTGGCTTATTTAGCTTAGCAAAAAGAAAGTTAGGAAAGAATAGGATTACTTATCCTAAATACATTACTCGGAGAGTGCATACTAAAGAGGAAGAAGCATGATTGAAATTAGAGGATAAGGATAGTGATACGGGCAGCCCTGGATTTAGAAACTAAGCTTGTGAAACATCACCTGCCAGTTTCCTCCTTAATGAGTAACCAGTTTTGGGAAGATGTGTGAGGGGATTTCTACCTTTGCCTTTAGCCTGAGAGGCCGGCCACAGTTAGAGATGAGAAGTTGGGTGGGCACTGCTGACAGCTACTTTGGCATGCCTTGCTGATTTGCTCAAGTTAAACTAATTACTTGAGTTAGGGCCATAAACCAATTTTCCCCATCGGATTAGGAGGGACTACTGGGAAAGGGAAAATGCAGACTTTGCACAAATAGAGGGAAGAAATGTCTGTTGGCCCTTTATAAACTCACTGCTAACACAGGCACCCAGAATGGTAGTGCTTGCACTTGATTTCTCATTTTCTCTGTATATCTGTAGGACTGGCCCTCATATTTGAATTAGGATGCTGAAAAGGCTTTTGTGTCTTGTGGGGAAAGCAATGACCCGTGGATCGGGCTGGATTTCACCTCTTCTGCCCGTTGCCTGTGACTACGGGGTGGTAGTGGACTCAGCCTCAGAAAACACTGAGCTCCAGGTGCCTGGTCCTCCAGAAGAGTTACCGCGGTTGGGACACCTTGTGCTTGGGTTTTGTGGAAGAGGCAGCTGGGGAGCCTGCGCCTTGCCCCAGGGTGAGCGGGGTGAGGGTGCCCTAGGTGAGGTGCAGCCTCGGTGATCCAGCCTGCCTGCTTGTCTCTAAGTAATTAAATCATCCAAAATAGAGGGCAGTCCCATAACAAACGATGACTGATACTTTCTAGCGCTCTTGGGGTTTTCTCAAAGATATCACACAAGAACTGAACTGGCCCGGTCCTGCATAGCTTATGAGATAAGATGAGCTCACACATGGTGATTACCAACTTAAGTGCAATGAAGCGCACTAGAAGGAGAAGCACTCAAGCCATGAGCCCTTTCCAGGGCATCTACACTTCAGACACGGACTGGAGAGAGAGGTTTGATAATCTGTATTAACAGACTGGGAAAGAACTACATTTTTGCTGTAAACACAAAGGAATGGTGAGAGTCATTGCCAACTTGAAGAGCTCGTAATTATAGAAATGAACTGCAAACCAGCGTACCTTAGGAGGTGAGACCTGAACTGTTGCTCTGGATCGCCCCGTTAAGCAGCTCATTCACCATGTTGCTTGCTCTTTCTTTACCTCCCTCTTCTTTCAGTTCAAAATCAGTTCAGTGTGTCTCTAGGCAGGAGATGTCATAAAGAAAAAAAAAAAGACCTTAAAACATAGTTCATTCCTTGGTGAGGTGTGTCCTATCTTACATATGTCTAACTGAATAGCTAGGTGGCTGAAAGATATTATTAGGAGTAATTGCTGGTGATGAGCAATTGCAGACTACCTTTTAAAATGTAGCCTTGTATGGAAGCAATATTGGCTACAAAAAATACGGAAAAAATAATGCTTCATAGATATTTTTAATGAATGCACTCAGCACTACAGGACAATACATACCTATGTAATAAAAGTGGTATTTTGCAATAAAAATTTAGTCTTTTTTTTGAACCTGCAAAATACTATGCTGTATTGCAACAACCATTTACAATAAGCATCACACTGACTCCATGAGCATCATTTACATGCTGGTATCAGTGCGGCTTGGGCTTAATTCATTCTATTTCAGCTTAGATTGAAAAGATTATTTTTTCATCAGAATCACAAGCAAACTCATAAGAATATTAAAGGATATCCATGAGTGCCAAGAGGAAAAAAAAAAGATAAATGCAGAAGAAAGGGCATTTTGGAGTGACTTGCTGAAAGCAATGTCTGAATTTCTGTGGATAAGTGTATACATCTTCTGGATGTGCAAATTGTGCCTGTTATTCTTTAAAGTTCTCCTATTTCAGATGCTTATATGTACTAAAAAATTAATTTATCCACAAAGCTTACTGTTCAGTTGAAATTTCGCAGGCAAGCACCTATCTCAAGAAAGATTCATTATTTTTTAATCCAGCTGCGTTTTGTAGTGCTACTATTTTGTGTGTAGTTTGCTACCCTTGTTTTATGTAGTGCATTCAGAGACGCTGCATATTAACAAGGAACACTGTAAGACTCTCAACGACCTGATGTTTTTCAGTGCTGTACTCAAATTTAGTTACTGGCCTCTTCATGTCAGGTATTGTTCCTTCAAATTTGCTGGGAGAGAGAAGTCTTGCTAACTTTCATAACTATAGACACAAGCAGTAATAAGGTGCAAAACTGGAGTCAAGTCTAAGAGTGGATTTGAAAAAAATGTGGGTGTCTGTGCACAGCACCGTTTTACTTCACAGTGAGATTTTAATAACATTTAAATAACATGAACATTTAATAACATAGAATCATTTAGTGGTAGTACGGAGAATTTCTGATTGATTGATAAATTTCAAGGGCCAAGTTTTCTAACAGGGTCTGGAGACTCTGAATGCCTAATTTGCAACATTTTCAAATAGCCTAATTTTCACGGCATTACCTGTCCTGTAAATCAGCATCCTCCTGGGCGGGGTGAAATAATCCAGTGCATTTTTTCTGAAGAGGATGAGGGGAAGCTCACATGAACCCTCTTTCTACGTATGCTGTGGAGAGCAGGGAGCGATCTTCACTTTGGGGCAGGGACAGGCAGCCAAGGCAGTGCCATTTTCAAGCGAACAGCTGTTTGCAAAATGAACATCTGTTCTTAGATTTGTGCGTGTAGGTGAGTGTGTGTCTGCAACATGTAACATAAAGGCTACAAAATCTGAGGTAATGGGCTAACTAAGGGGTATGCAATGTTATGGGTTTGATTTTGTCAAGCAAATTCTATTGCTACCTTCCTTTGCTAGCATGCCCTAGCAAACCAACACCACTGCCTGTTTGCCAGGATGGCTGGAGGCTGAAGGAGGCTGAAGGAGGCTGAAGGAGGCTGACCCGTCCCGGTCACAGTTTTCGCGTTGTCCTCTGAAGGAGAGCGGTAAGTTTGTCCATCACTGCTCGCTCCTTTGTGAGCTTTTCTGCAGCCTGCACCTGACCTACGGAGACAAAGAAACAGCCGCTGGATCAACAGCTCAGGGCTAATAATAGCCGCCGGGTAACCTTGAGAGGCTGTGGTACACGCTTACCCTAGATCCTGTTGCCCTCCCCCTGGCTTCGTTTTGCATCCTGCCTGCGGAGCCTGGTAAAGCGAAAATCAACAGGCCCTGGGCCCTGGCAGCCAGATAATCCTGGAGCTGCAGAGGTTACTTTGCAATGGGAGGCCCTGAGGGCTGTTCCAGCTGGAACAGCTAAAGGACCCTGAAACAAAAGCTGAGCGCCATGGAAGGACGTGGTGGGGACAGGGAAGTTGCCTGCAACCTGTCAGCTGTCTGTGGGGTGGGCTCAGGTATTAATTTCCTCTGAGTGCTAAGGATAAAGTAAAAAAGGCACCTGCTTCAGCCTGGCTCAGACATTATGTTTTCCCCATCTTTTTTCTCCAAATGATCAAGCAATGGTGTACCTGCCTGCTAAAACAGAGTGCCGAGCACACGGTGTGCGAGTGAAGGTAGGCTGCTGCTCTGGCACCGTGCAGCATGCACAAACCCTGCTTGTGCTGCCGGGCTCCCGGCTGGGAGCTGCAGCTACCAGTTTTGCTGTCACCAGCAGTGGTACTTGGCTGCGATATACCCAGGAACCTGCTTTTCCATCCATCCTCCTGGGATTTATGCAATAGCCCTTTTACACCTCTGTCTATGCAGACAGTCAGCTTTAAAGGAGAGAAAAGAAATCCAGCTAGTGGGGGTCACTGCTTTTTGTTCTGTTTGCGAAGTTCCCACACACAGTAATCTCCCCAGCTGACAAAAAAATTATGGACTCTACCGTATTAATCTCTGTGAAAGCTAGAAGCAGCCACGTCTTCACAAAGACTTTCCTCAGTGTCCACAGATCAGAGCAGGGAAGACCAAACCTCAAGAGCTGCTCTGAACTTTAACTCAACAAGCATTTAAGCATGTGCCTAACTTTAACTGCTCAGATAATCCCGTGCTTAAACTTGCTGCTTGTGTTGTCTGACTGTGGTCAAAAGGTCCTTGGGACTCTCAATGAATGAGGACTAGGGGTATTCAGGGAGCTGAAAATAATAGGTTGGATCCTGCTTACCTAGCTCAGTTGTGTCGTTCCATTCACAGTTTGACTGCTCATATAAATAAAATGAATAGGATCTGACCCAGGCTTTGCACCTAGTTGGAAATAATCCCTCTTCTGGGTTTTTGAGAGCAGTTTCTCGGACAACTTTTATTTGTTTGGCCTCTGAACAGACAGATTGCCTCCAAACCTTATCAAATTCTGATTAAATTGTTCTGCTGGAGTCAACAGGTACATATTAAATAGGCTGTGAGATTACTTTCCATACTGAATGGCAGCACCATGTCTAATTAGAAAAAGAGAAATGAGGCTGGAGGAACAAGACACAGAGCTGTGGCAAGAGCTCAGATGGAGCCAGGGGAGTGAGTACCTAATGCAGTCTGCAGACCTTTGACCGGAGGCTTCAAGGTCTCCTCTGAGGATTGACTAAGCTGCATCTTTTATTTTCCTTCTGCCTGTTTTTCATGCAAATTGAGGATGCCGTAAGAGCAAGCAGGTGGTGGGTTCTTAACATGGCCTGGCAGAAATAAGAAAAAGAAAAAAAAAATTCCCTTAAATAAATGCAACAGCTGTAAGAGGATTTTGAGCTGGAGGATAAGGAAGTTCTGAAATCTTAGAATAGGAAGGAAAGCCTTTATTCTACTTGCTGCTGATGGTTGTACTTCCTGTTGTGACCCCTCTGCAGTGTTTCATAACAGCTTGGGGACTGCTAAGTCTAACGCTGTAATGAGGAACAAGGATTCCTAGTTCCTCCATGCTATCTGCCAGAATTAAAGGTCTCTTTTGCCTGGTGATGACAGAAATTGTAATAGGAACTGAACAGAAAAAAGATGGGGGGAAAATTCCCCACTAAGAAAATTACCATCTCTCTCTGTATTCCCAGAGCTAGGTCTCATGTGCCTCAGTGTATGTCCTGAGTAAAGCTCACATGGTTCCTGGATGGAAATGGCCATGCTCATTTTCAACGGGCTTTGTTAAAAGTTGTCTGCACAGCCAGGCTCTGAGGTGCGCTGACTGCTGGAGCAGAAAAGCAAGGACAGGATGGGAGGCTGCCAAGGTAGCTCTGAACCGTCCCCGGGAGTGGTGTCGTCTTGTACCAGCTCCTTATGGGCTGCTCTGCCAGAGCAAAACACGTAGACTCTGATATGCTGTAGCCCTGTCTCCAGCTCCTCTAATGTGCTATAGGTGACCTTTACTGTACCCTTGAGCCGTGGCCAGTGGAGGTGGGGAAGGAATGGAAAAGAGAAAGAAGGAATGTTTTGGGTAAAGAACCTCTTTGCTGAGATACACCATGGTTATGCATGCGCACACAAACTCAGAATGTTGGTTAAATTCCTTTTGGACTCATTGATTCAGCTTCCCAAACGTATATGGATGTCTAATTCTCTGCCTAGGCTTTTGTACTAGCTGAGCAGGAGAAAGGGACTACAGCCTAAAGCACTGCCAAAGCCGGTCTGCAGACCTGCAGCTCTGCAAGAGGCATGTGGGTAGGAACCCGGTATTTGCACATTGATAAGGCATAATAACTTTCAGAGTGGTTGCTACGGTTTAAGCTCACAGCATTTGTAAAGTAAATCTAGTTAGGCTTTGTTCACTAGCAATACACCCACACAACAAACAGTATGGTAAGTGGCAGTAAGATAAAATCTGGAAATGCAGACATGGAGAAAAATAAAATATCTGTGGGGACAAGCAGCACATAAGTCATACAAGTAGTTTTGAATCATCGTATCGGTGGAGAGACATCTTGGATGGCTGTACTTTATCTACAACAACAGTGAGACAAACAGTTTACATAGCAGATTGGTTAGCTAGTGTCCACTAAAGAGACAATAGGACATGCCCAAAGAAACTAAGAATTTGGCAGAATAAGATTCTTAGAGCACAGCTTGTGATGTTTACCAACATATTTGCTCCATTGAAAAGTTGTATTTGAACAGAGCGATGCTCTTTGTCTTATGAACCTAAATTCCTAAGCAGAACAGAACAAACTTTTACTTTCACAGCACAATAATTTCATATGTAATAGGCCATGGTCTCCAACATTTATCAGATCTTTGCCCTTCCCTTCCCTTCTCTGCTTTTACTCTTCTCCCCTTTCCTCTTTTTTTTTGTATTAGGAAATGTGAACTGCATTCCATCACTAAAACAAAATCATTCTTAGATGAGAGTTCCCCCTCTGTATCTAACAAACCTTTCCTGATCAAAGTTATACTAAAATTGGTCTTCTTCAGTAACTGTTCAATTTGCAAGGAAACGGCATTTCTCCACAGACTACCAATCTAATTTCATCAGAAGAAATCCTGACCTTCTCCAGCTTAAGTGCTGTGAAAAGTCATTATCGAACTGCCTGGAAGATGGAAACCATCTACTGAGTGGGTTATTAACAACATGTGTTATACAGGCTTCTTGTTATACAGGGCTGCTCCACCCATCTACCTCTTCCTGACCTGGATGGACAAGCTGTCGTCATCAAGACTTCCAGCAAAATTGCCAGCCCCTGCCAGGGGGTTGGGGGTTTTGGCACACCAGGGAATCTTTCTATCCTGTGACTGACATAGTATTTTCTACCTTCTTGGAGACTCCGGATGGATCATAGCTAGACAGATGGGCAGAGCCCTGTGGCACAAGAGCAACGGACAGACATGTCTCGTGACTAAGCTCAGATGCAGAAGACCTTGCCTTCTTCTGCTGTGCTGCAGCCAGCTTAATGTCACCACTGAGTTCCTTCGAGTGTTTGGGGCAGCATGAGTAATGCTTATAATGCAGATGTAGATAACATGCTTCAGTGGTATCTACTGCCTTTAAAGCCACAGTAAGTAAGGAGAAAAAAAAGAAGAGATTATAAAGTCTACTGCTTTGCACGGACAAAGCAAAATACCTAAAGTAGGCTTTTGATCTCATCTACACCTTCCATGTAAGCTTATTAGATGAATTAGAAATTTTAAAAGAGATAGTCTAAACATGGATGAGAAACCAAGATGGAAACTCGCTTTCATTTCAGGTGAAGATTTGAAAGCAGACATCTACCAGCATGATCACCTGATGTGTTTTGAATACAGAGCCAGAAGTAGTTTTTTACCCTTTTTTTGGCCTTTTTTTATACCTTTCTAGTAGCTGAAAGAGTCCACCGGCAGAGCAGAGAAATTTAAACAAGATGAAAATTCAGAGAGCTAAGTTTGGAAATGACATAAGAAGATGAAGAAGAAAATTATTAGAGACCTTTTCTGTGAAGAGAAAAAAAAGAATGTGAAGCTAAAAAGGAAGGACAGAGACGGTGGGATGTGAAAACAGTCCTACTGTACCCACCTGGTCTTGGAGAGTAAAATCCTTTCAATGAGGAAAGGTGATTTCCTGGTTTATCTCAGCCTCTTTTTGAAATTCAGTATGAGTTGTTTTACAGCAACTCAGTTCCTGCCACAGACTGAAGAAAGTTAAAAATTAATGGCTTATGGGAAGTGTGCTGCTTATGCTGGAGAGTGGAGCCAAGGTCAGCACTGCTGCTGTACCAAAAGACCAAGCATCACCACCTGGATTTGTCCCAGCACTGGCTCACAGCGGCAGGAGGGTCTGGGAAGCCCTACAAGCCTTGCCCCACTGGGAAGCCCTACAAACCTTGCCCTGCACAGACAGATCCGTTCCACCTCCAACAGGAGCGGTGCTCTGAGAGAAAGGGACATTGTCCAGCTGAACCGTCATGCTTTGATTTAACGCTTCTCTTGCAACTTCTGCCATCAGGGCTTCTGTGACAGCTTAGGTGTGATTGAAGCTGTGTGGGGTGATCTACTCAGGTGAATGAGAGCACAGGCAACATCTGTACTTCCCCAAAGTGAATGTTACCAGGTAAACAGCATCTTAAATTGGCATGGGCTTGTCGAAAGCTGGCTTAGGTGCTACTACCCTGCACTGCAGTCTGCAGTCAACCCACCGTTTAATGCTGAATCGGTCCATAAAATGTTTCCAAATGCTTCCCAGCTGGGCAGTGTGTAGGAGATAATGTCCCCAGAACAGATACATCAACAGGCCTGTACAGATTATTGATGGGCTGGGACTGCTCTGCGGTTTTCTGCTAGCTCAGGTGGTTTTCTTAAAGGGATTACGTTCAATGCCTGCAACAAAGGATCAGTCAGCGCCTTTTATAATACATATAGAAAAGTCTCAGTCAAAACTACTGAAGATGAAAACCCATTTGTCAAAGTAGCTTTGAAATGTTACAGGTTCACCATTTTCTTTTCCAGGTACTTAAAATGGGTGTGATGTAATTCTAATTTTTAGAAAACCTGAGAATGGGGGGTTGGACATACATAGTTTAAAAAAAAAAAAAAAAAGAGAAACAATGAAGTGAATGTTTCCTGGCAAAGACCAGCAGAAGGATATAGCTGCCAAAAGAAGAAGCTGCCTTTGATTAACCTTTACATTCAGTATGCACTCATGACTCTTTTCATTTGTGTCTCATTGCAACAAATGCATAAAAATGCCCTGATTAATGTGATTGCTTTAAAATAATTTTTATTTGTAACAACCTCCAAATATAAATCTGCATATTCAGGACATCTGAGCGCTGGTTACCTTCCTGCCCTTCCCGTAAGTGCCTTGTAGAGGCTGTTCTCTCGAGGATGGGGAGCGGCGTCCGCTGGGCTGCAGATGGAGCAGCAATGCCTCTCCTCCCTCCAACAGCTTTGCTTTGGCAGCCCTATTTCTGACATGCCCAGCCACGGTACGAATGAGAGTGTACGAGGATGGAAGTCTGAGAGCTGTGTGACGGGAGCTGATTTACGACGCCTGGCTGTCAATGTGATTCATTAAGTAAGCCTCTCGGAGTAGGGCAGAGTGCTAGGAAAGCTGGGCAGCGCCGGGCAGAGTTGAGGAGAGCGCCTGCCCCGCTCTGGGGGATGGCTCTGCCTGGTCATGCACCCACCATCTTCCTGCGTGGAGTGCCAAGCGCCAACCTTAAGTGATGGCTGCGAATGGCGTCTGGGGTTTTTTTTTGTTTCTCCCAAACAACCTTTTCTTTCCTTGTCCCCTTTCTGCTGTCTTTCCTGCACTGATTTCCATTTCTTGAATTTTTGCTTTCTTCTTCTCATTCTCCATCTCTTTTCTTCTCTCTCCTTCACCCCATCTTCATCGTCTTTCCCAAATCGTTAATCTCTTGCTATCACTCGGCCTGCGTGCTGCCTCGGCCAGGTGCTTCTGGCCCTGGAGCCAGTCTGGCAGCGGGAGCAGGAAGGGGCAGGGGGGCCCGCCCGCCACAAACTGGAGGGGAGCGTGGGGCAGCAACAGGCTCGCTGGTGCACCCACACCAGGGTCTAGCCGCATACCCAGGGCGGGCCCTGCACAGATTTAGCATTTGAAGGTGGCTCTCTAGTCTGAGTTAGGTATCTCAACTTCTTCTCTGGTCAACGTGGAGAGTCTAAGGGAGGTGTCAAAGGTAGGAGGGGTGACTCTTCCTCTGGAGTTGCCCATATTTCCACTACTGAGTGACCTTAGACAATCAACTTTGACTAGATATCCAACTTTTAGGTGACTAGAGCTGCACAATAGAAGTCTTTCTCTAGGACATAGAAATTAATGGAGAATAAATTATTCAGATGGGTGGATCATAAATAATTTACCCTCTGAGAACTCGAGTTCTATCAGGCCTTTTCACTAAGGGTCTTAGGGCATTTCATTAATTTTGCACAATAACCACATATTATCCTACCCTTCTCCTATAGGTGTCTGTATAAAGTACAATCACTTCCTGACATTAACATCTAATGGAGCTATTCCTGTGCAAATAGGTGGAGGCTTGTATTTGGGAGGTAGAGGCTTTGTAGACAAGTCGCACTGACAGTTCATTGTATGTGTCATTGCACAAACCCTGAAGGAAGTTTCTCAGCATGCGATGAGTCCATAGCATACCTGTCCCACAGCTCAGCAACCCAGGGCGTGGAGAGGTTAAGTGTTTTACCAAGTTACTGCAAGAGCTGAGTGCTGGAGCTCAGACTCTGGCTAGAGTGGGGGTTTTTTTTGGAGCACAAGTGACACTGCCTTCCAGAAGCAGAACTGTAATTCAGTATTTATTATCTTACAGAAAGAGTTGTGGCTGTGTCTGGCTCCTGCAAGGAAAAGCTGGCCATTTTCAGAAACACTGTAACTAGCTGTATTAAGCCAAGGAGGAACTGGAACATTTGTCTGTCTGGCTGCTAACAGATAGAACGGAGAATTTGTATTCCAATCTGTGAATCCTGATCAGGCTCAGACGGCAACCTGTTCAACCAGGTTAGCAGCAAGGCACTTCTAGGCATGCTCAGAGACGCATCTCTAGGGGTGGAGGAATTTAAACCAGTAAATCTTAGGAAAAAAATTCCCTAAGAGTCAGAGCCAGTGGTTTTTTTTTCAGTGTAAGTTTGGATGTAGGTACCTACGTCCTCCCTAAATCCTAGATGTATTTCTTCAGAACTGGTCATTGGCCAGGAAAGTGTTTTGTCCTGACAGTTGTGTTAAAAATTGTATTAAATATGTATCAGATTTGGGATCTGAAACTCAGTTGTATGAGTTTCTCCTCTCAGCTCAGAGTGACTGAACTGAGATGCACCATCTCTCTAACCACAGTATTTCCCAGCAATATGAAATAATCATGACATCAAGCCAGAACTGAGACAGTATGAGATTGGGGCCTGATGTCCTACTTTTGTCTGCCAAGCAGCCTCCTTTCCTTTTACAGTCCTTCTTCTGCTGGTGGATAGGAGGCTCTTTTTTTCTAGTATCTGGTGTCACAGACATGGGGCAACTTCTGATGCAGGCCCAAAGCTACAGTGAAGAGCTAATCTTAGTGCTAGTGTGCATCATACAGCCAAACTGCACTATTTGCCAGGAGTGCACTCCCAGAAAGTGCAACTGTTAGTGGTACGATGGATAAAAAAGCCATTTTTATGATAAGATTTAGTGTAACAGAGGGGAATGCATGCAGGGACTAAGAAAAAGACGCAGTATAAATGCACAGGGACAGGATATATGGTGTGCAGGATGGAAAGGAGGGAACAGGATCATTAATAACAGGAGATGCTGGTTTTTCAGAACACATTGCCAATGTGAAAGACCTCGGTTGCTTCATCTGTGAGACTGAAGCACCAGTACAAGTCTTTTAGTGTGAGCTCTCTTGACATATCTTTTTGAATAGTTACATTTTTGTTGCATCATCATGCCTGAGATGCATTAAGGTATATCGAAGGTGCAGGATGACAGCACGGTGAGATGACAGTGGGCAGCAGAGCACGGCATTAAGTGACTGGTGATGGAGCTCCAAAACAAGGGATGGAGAAGTGGCAGAGAACTGAGTATTACTGTCCTGGGGTTAAATGAGATACAAGAGAGAGGATGTTCTACTGATGAGTATGACAACTCAGTGAAATAAAAACCAAAGAAAGGTTTGTCGACTCTAATTTTAACCAAACTAGTTTTTTCTTCCTTACTTTCAGAGCGCAATACCCAGCATATGTAATTGTGTGGTTACATGCAAACAGCAAGCAAGCTCTGCAGCTGGTTTCAGTAGAGCCCATCAGAAGTCAGATCTCCACAATGCATCACTCTGTGCGTGTTTGTATTCCACAAGCGAGGAAATATCCCCATTAATTGCTGCAGGCAGGCTTGTGGGCAGGGATCTGCAGGCAATGGGGAGATTAGCTCACAGGCAGCTCCTCGCTTTGACAATAGAGTTCAGCCTGGAACAACTTCTTGAGTGTAATCTGTTTAAAAAGACAAAAGACAGATGCCTCATTTATGTCAATAAATTTTGTATTTAAACTACGCTTCCAAGTGAAATGTGCCCTCGAGGAATCTCTCTAGTGATGTCACTCATAAGCCTCGCTTCTACAGAGGTGGCGAAAATGGAGTAGAGAAAGCCAAGGCAATCGGGAGCCTTCCCCCTCGCACCGCTGTAGTTACCGCACAGAAAGCATTACACGTTTGCCTCCTCTCCCTAAAGCGCTGCTTCATGGCACTCTTCACACGAGCAGTGAATTTCCATACGTGAGCGGTGACCTACATTCAAGGCAGAAGCCTTGCTGCCTGCTTTCGGAGTGCGCCCTGGCTGCCTTCCAGCTCAAGCCTGAGATTCTCAGCATTTCATTTCCTGGCTCGTCCCCGTCGGGTTCGTCGGGGACCAGCTTTGCTGCGGAGCATCTGCATGGAAAGGTCACTGCAAAAAGAAGGGTTGGATCGAATTTTTGTGGTAGGCTTAGACACTAGTCTGACATAAGTTATAAAAATATAGCCTACAATGAACACAAATGAATAGGTAGTGAAGAAATTAGCAGCCTGGTTAAAATCTGTTCTTGTAGGAATCAAGACTGTGATTCAGTCACAGAGTGTTTTTTTCAAACTTTGGCAAACTCTTGCCATTAAATGAGTTATTGAACTGAAAGTTTGATGTTTGCCATTGACGCTTCATCCTGCTCTGTACCTTCACTGACAGATGAAGCTACCAACCTGCAAAGCAGCATAAGAGTATTGAATAGCCAAGCAAAAGTGCCATCACAAAACCTTTTGCGGGGACAAAATGAGAGTGTGTAAGCTGACTGCACGATTAATTTATTAATGTACTACTTCGGTTCTACAACACCAGCAACCTTGTTATGAACTTCCTATTTCTGGTTTGGGTTTTGTTCTGCAAGTGAAGCAGTTGTTTGGAGGGCTGCAGAGAGTCGTGGTAGGAGCCTGTGAATCACCAGCATCTTTCAAAAGGAAGCTCTGCTCTAAGTGCAGCTGTCCCAGTGGTGTGGTGGCATGGAGACCAGGCAGAGCAAAACCAAAGCAGAAATTAAAGAAATGAGCCAAATCTGCTCAGAGAGAACCATTTCTAGAGAAATTCAGACCAGCTCTTCCTTTGGATTCACACAGCACAACTTGACAAATACCTCAGAATGAGCAGCACTGGCCTCACTAACAACTTCCACAGCTATGAGAGAAACGGAATGTTAGGATGTGTTGCCTGGGCTCCAGAAGAGAGTTCACCCTTCCAAGTTACCTCTGCCTAATGTGAAAATGTGCGTGGCCCAGGGGAGCGCGTTCCTGCCCACTCCGCCCCCCCATGCTTCGTAACCGCATAGAGCAAAAGCGGAACAAAATAAAAAGAGCAAGTCAAACCATCCACAAAAAAATCCCCCCAAATTACATTCCAAGGACTGAAAATTCTGAAAATTTGGCAAACCAAGGGGAACTTTTCTTGACTAGTGAACAAATAGGGAAGATATGGGAATGAGTCGTTAGGGTTTTGGTAGGGCTAGTTCAGACTTCAGAACAACTGGAGCTTGTTTCAGGCAACTGGCTTTTTTCTTTGACACAGACACCAGAAATGCTGACGTGGCAGAATGAAAATAACAAATGACCATGACTTCACAAGGATCCTCTTTCCCAGTAAGCTGGCTACTTACTGGGAGGCTACTGACCGTGAGGAAGTGGTAGCCTTTGTTTCAGTTTTTGCTTAGCTTCAGCCCACTGGGGCAGCCGTATGTGAAGCTACTTCAGCATAAAAATAGATCAGGAGTGATACAAATAACAGCGGTGATGGGAAGCTTTGAGATTTTGCATGTTTTGACTGCTGGCTATTTCCCTTAGCCAGGCGGGATTTCCCACCTTATTTTGCAGTGATGTCCCTTTCCAGAGGGGACATTTAGAACTCATTTAGAACTGCTCTGCCTGACCGAGGACTGGGACTGTGGTGGTGGCCAGTGGATGCCGCGGTGTCCCTCAGCAGCAGTGGGGAGAGGGACCGCTCCTCCGGGCTTGTGCCGGGGAATCGCACAGGGCCAGAGTGCGGGACAGCCGCTGACCCGCCGCGGCTGGGCGGGTGCTGGGTGTCCCTCCGAAACACCCCCTCTTTCACTTCCGTTTCTGCTTTCACGGCTCCAGCGCACCACTATGTTTTACTTATTTCTCTGTCTTGCTCTGTCTACTTCTCCTTTTCTTTCCTCTCCCTCGTCTCTTTCCTCCACTTGTTTTCTCTTCTTCTTCACGTTCAGTGTGTGCTTCCCCTCTGCTCTTCTTCAAAAATTGCTGCTGCGACCCACCACTACCAGCACTCAGGGATCCTCACCCTTCTTGAGCACTGAGCAATCTTATGAGCTCAGCCACCGCCACAAACCTGGTGGATGAACTTAATCCCTGACCGTTTTTCTGATTGCTGTGCTATAGAAAAGGCTGTTTTGGGCATGAAGATTTAAGGCTTGCCAGCTGTGCTTTACCTGGAGAAATGTAGCAGCCAAACCTACACCATGCTAACAGTAGCTGCTAGGTCCAAAGCTAACACTGGGCTAAACCAGGATTTTAATCTGCAAAAATAAACACAACTGCAGAACTGTATTGTCCAGCGAAGAATTCAGTGTTCTCATTTTTCATGAAAAAGCATGGGGAACTGAAGAACAACACTCTGCCACCAGGCACAACATGAAGCAAGATAAAGATAAATGAACAGTACTGGGCTGCTTTCTTTACATAATTGCCTGGGGAAACCACATAAAGCAAATTTGGATGCTAAAAAATGTTTGGAGGGATAAAAATATCAAGCAATTTTTAGTTCAAAAAAAGATGCCAATACTGTGAAACTTTGCTATTTCCTCAGTGCTTAAAAGTGAGTCTGCTGAGGTTCCATCTCTCCTCTTGATAATGTGAGAGTAAAAGCTTTTCTGAAAGAAACAACATGCACTTGTGTCCTCTCTCACCATTCAAAACAAGAAATGCTTCTCCTTCTAAAGCAGAAGCGCATCTTTCACCTGTTGCTGTGAATTGAGAGGTCACGTGTTGGTATCAGCAACCCATGCCTTGAGGTCATTAAACCTTCTATTTCCTTCCTATCCGGCCTGCCGGAAACCTTTCCAGGACAACCGAGATGACTGAAACGCAACTCTAACACTAACATCCCTTCATCATGCTTGTATAAATTTAAAAAAAAGAAATCACTAAACTGAGAGCAGGCATTAAATATCATTAATAAATATAGACTGCACTAGGACATCAAAAGAAAACTCATCTGGGAAAATTCCTGACATTAACTCTTCCTTTCATCTATTTTGGCTTCTTAAAGGGAAAAAGAGAAAAATCTTAATTTCTTTTAGGTTGTGGTTATTTTTAATCAAAACCAAAAGCCTACTCAGAGTGCTGAGGGGATATGAGACAGACCAGTTCTTCTCAAAGTAGGGAGTATAGAATAAATTTGAGATGGACCAGGGAAAATCCATCTCACCTTTGTTTCCATTCTTTCTCCCCCTGCCTTTGGGATCCCTTTCCTCTTTGGTGGCCGTAGGATGAAG